>NC_052035.1:3096328-3376799 GCF_015832195.1 Motacilla alba alba | reverse complement strand
CCAGATAAGTACTGACAGCTGCTGTGGTCCAGGTTGGTACCAGGGGTACCAGGAGTACCCAGGCTGCTCTGGGAGGTTCACACAGGCTGCCTGGCAGGGGCTGGTACCCAGGACTGCTGCAGCAGCACCCTCAGGGGTACTGAGGGTGATCCCCAAAGTGAGGGGCAGGCAGGAATGAGGAGTGTTGGTGAGATGATGGTGCCCAGAGCAGAGAGGGGGCAGAGGCAGGAGGTGAGCACCCAGCACAGGACAGGTGTTCTGCACCTTAACCTTGGCAGAGCCCCATGAGGGTTGGCATGGTCCAAAGAGACCCTGGGCCGTATTTATCCTGGGGACTGGGGACAGCTGGAGGAGGAGTGCCTGGTCCAGGTGACCTGTTTGGCTCAGGGCTGGAGCTCAATGCACCTCCAAAAGAACCAGCTGGACACAACAGTGACCATGGGTGAAGGAGGTGAATGAGGCCTCCTGCTTGGCATCACCACTGATCCCAGCTCCATGGACGTCCAGGAGCCCTGGGGAGGGGGATAATCCATGGATTGGTGCTTTACTGGCACGATGGGGACACAGCAGGATGGGGGCAGGGTGGCAGGACATGTGGAATAGAAAGAAGAGCATAAAAAAAAACCACCAGGTGGAAAGAGGAGCCTGAGGGGATCCCTGTGGGTGGCAAACCCAAGGTCTGATAGCACAAATGTGCTGCAGGGGTGATTCCACCCTGAGAGCAGGGCTGGGAAAGGTTAAATGGATGCCAGGGATGAGCAAAGCTGCAGATTTAGGCCAGGTGATGAGGGTGGGAAATGTCAGCTGCTCACACATGGCCCAGGTCAGTGACTGCACTTTTGACAAAATCTGTGTCCCAGGAGGATCAGCTTTACAGCCTGTGAGGGGCAATGCTGGTCTGGTTTAGTCTTGATGCAGGTGCTGGTGGGGCATCCCCTGTCCTTAGTCAGGCTCGGCAGGGAGGGCAGCAAGGTGAACCACCCTGTCCCTTGTGTGCTTCTCTTCAAAAAAGGAACGGCCTAAAAATGAGGGAAAAGAACACCAGAGCAGAGCAGAGAGCAGGAAGCTGCAGAGCAGCTCAAGGGGAGCTCAATAAACTGGGGGGGCTTGGTTTAAAAGCGAGTCAGAGAGCTGCTTTTCCCAGCAGATTGGAGGTTGGAGCTGGCTGTCCCAAGGAGGGGGTGCCAGCAGGGTCAGGAGGGGCTGGCACAAACTCATGGGCAGCAAGTCACTGGGGGGGTGGACAGGACAGGGTGATCTCTCCTGGAAGTGCTCAAGTCCAGCCTGGATGGAGCTTGGAGCTCCAGGTCTTGTGGAAGGTGTCCCTGCCCATGGCAGAGGGTGGGACTGGGTGAGCTTTAATATCCTTTCCAACCCAAATCATTCTGCAATTCCATAAGTCAATGATTTTCTGTTCCCTAGCCCAGGCAAGCCTGGGTGCTGCCCCTAAGGCAGAGCTAGCAATTTTAGTGGCTCCTCACCCTCTTTACTTCCCTTTTGCACAGCTCTTTTCTTTGCAGCAAGTGTTTAGGATCTTAACCAAATGTGGCTTTTTAAAACATGTGCTCAGAAACAATTTTTTTTTTGTTGTTGATTTTCTCCCTGCAAATAAAAATACCTTCAGCAGAAGCAAATAAGCCTGAGCGGGTTTGTCAGATCCTTCAGATGAAACAAACAAAAAAAAAAAAAAAAAAGTGGCTGTGGATATAAACCAGGAACAATCCCCTCACCCATTCATCCAACGAGTAAAATTCATTTCCTTTGTGCTCCAGCTCCTGCCTTGGCAGATTTGGCCTGGCACTTTGTCCCTCCCTGCTGCTGTCCCTCCTCTTCCTCCTCATGTGACAGTGACAACACAGCTCCATCCCTCAGTGCCAGCCTTTATCTGTGAGCTCTGACAGTAAAAAATGGTATTTTATGTGCTGCAGAAGTTCATAACATCCCAGCATTGATAGGGATAGAGTGCAAAAGAAATAAAATCAATGAAATATTCAAGGCTTTCACATTGTAAGCTCCAGCAAAACTTTTTACCAAATGTTTACTGTATAATAAATTCTATTAAAAAGCCCAAGCTTGTATGCTGAAGAGGGGTGGAACGTTGTCACTTTAATTGCAATGGCATAAATATTTGATATTCAGTAAATTAGATCTGTAGCTCTGAAAACATTCTTGCAAATGGATTTTTACCTGTAGCACAGTGCCATTAGCAGGAGAAAGTCAACACAGCCCCAGGGCCTGTAATTAACTCAACCCAAGCAGAACTAAACATTTTTGACAGTTTTCCTGGTCTGGAATTAACTGTCATAGCAGAGAATGAAAGGAAGTGCATTGTCACATTATGTTTACGTAAAGTCTGTAAAATGCTGTGTTTTGTATTTTTGTTTTGTTAAGTCTGAGTTTCATGCCCCATTATTTTTTTCATCATTAGAGACAAGCTTAAAAACAACTAATGATGGATTTTATATCCTCAGAGTAGTCTGACAAAAAAAAAAAGGGGGAAGACATTAGTTCGGTAATTCAATTTTTCTTTATTTTTTTCTCTGTAATGAAGCATGGTACACTGTGTTCTGGTATAAATCATAATGCTGTGACATTTGAAGACATTAGGAACTCTGGTTTTCCTATCTGATTCAAGGTTCTCAGATAATAAGCAGTTGTCTAGCCCGTGTCTGTCTATTTTCTTGGAGCTGGGGGAAGGTCTATGTATGTTTTTTTCCTTCTTTTCTTTTCTCTTTTTTATTTTGTATTTACAAAAATAACTGTCACTCCACTGAAATGCAAACCCTTGAGGGCAAATCTGCTTAATGCTTCCCTGAAAGCTACTTATTGTCCAGTAGCTCAGAGAAAATCTGTACAGCAGTAATTGAAGGGATGTGTTGAGCTCCCTGACATTTTGTCCCAGAAATTATCTTACCTGAAAAAGAAAGGAGTATTTAGCAGGAGAGCTCCTGTGCAATTTGGGAATGGAAAGATGCTCATAAACAAGCTGATTAAAATAGATGGGGTTTGCTACATTTATAGCAACAACTTGGGCTAATAGCTAACATTAAAAGGGGAAAACCTGTTTGGATGGCAAATATATGTCTGCTGCGAGCAGGGATTGTGTTATGATCTTGTCTCTTTCCTGACATATTGAGAAGACAAGCAAATAAGGAAACAAAAATGTCAAGATTTTTTTTCTTCCTAAAGATTGCCAGATAGGGAGGGGAAAAAAAAAAAATCAAGGCAAAATTAACAGCGCTCTCAGCTCCTGCCTGTGCTGCTCTGCCGTGCTGCTCACCTCAATGAAAAGCTTTTATTTTGAATTTCTGAATATCTCAGGGAAAGAAGAGAAACCCCTCTTTTCCCAAGATACATCATGCAAGAAATGACCTCAGCTCGATGCAATTTTTATTTTGCATTCCATTTCAGCATAGAAGTCCCTCCCGCTCCCGCTTCCGCACCGGGGCCGTGCCAGGAGGGGTTTGAATGGTTCCTCATCAACCTGCAGCTGCCTGCTCACCTCAGTCTCCTGTTATAGCATTTTCCACATCTTCATCCATATCCAGAACCTCTTCAGCCACGAGCACACAACACCTTCATTAAGAGACAGAGAGAAAAAAGCAAGAAAGGCAGGAAAGCAGCTTCTGGAAGAGAGGAGTCTGTGAAAAACCCCTTATCCAGGAGCTTTCTCACCACAACAGGAAGGGACCCTAACACTGGGAGAATAAACAGAGATTTCACTGCTCCTGACAATCAGGAGCTCGGTTTGGAGTCACTCTGTTCCTGTTGGAAATTGCAGCCGTGAGGAATCTTAATGGGATTTTAATTCCTCAGGGGCTGGACGCTGCTGGTGCTGAGCCTGTGGCCAGCACTGGTGTGGCTGGTGGGAGCTGCCCCGGGGTGCTGAGCCCCTGGCAGGAGCAGGAGAGGATCCAGGGGAGCAGGACTGGCTGCTGCTGCTGCCTCTCTTCTCACTGAATTAGGCAAATTACAGAGTGCTGTCTCTTCGCTAAATTAATTAGCTCAATTAGGCTGGGGGGGATGCAGAGGCGTGTGTGTGTGCTTCTTCTCGCTCTCCCTGTTTGATCCCTCACCTCCTCCTGCAGGCCCTGAGGTTTGTAGGCATCCCCAGGGATGATTGAGGTTTGTGGGCATCCCCAGGGGTGGTGGAGCCGCTGCCATCCCCGGTGGCACCCGGGGCTTCCCTCAGCCCGAGTGTGTCTGGGAGCACTGGGAATGCTGCAGCCTGAGCTTTGAGATTCCTGGCCTCTGAACACTTTCCTTCTCCCAGCTTGGCTTTGGGCTGGGCTGAGATTTTTGGCGTCAGGGATATTTCCAACCTGCCCATGGGATCCTGTCCCTGGATGTTGCCACCTGGGCACCAAGCAGGGCACACATGGGAGGCTCCATGGCACCAGGGCTGGAGGGAGCATGTCCCTGTCCCCTGGGATGGGGCACATCATGCCCTCCTACCCCTCACACTTCCCTGCCTCTGTGTTCCCTTTGGCTGTGGGTTCATCACGTGAAGGGAGGATCTGAGGGCACAGCAACTCTCAGATATGAAATACATCACTTTTCTGCCACCTCCTGCTCACAGCTTCTCAGGTCAGACAGCTGTGATTGCCTCCTTGGCAGGTGCTGGGGTTTCCCTTTTGGGATCAGGCCATGCCTCTGCCAAGCTCCTTCCCTCCCAGAACCAGCAGAAAAGCTTGGCATTCCATGAGAGAGCAAGGAGCCAGGTCCTGCTGCCACCCTGGGTGGTCCCATCTTGCTCCCAACACCAGGAAGGTGTTCAGGACCCCCTCCTCAAGCCCCATGTTGGAGCAGCACCAGCATCTCCACTCCTCCATGTGGCATCCCTGAGAAGCTGCCACATCCAAAGCTCTTTTCTACGTTTGCCTGTGATAAAAGATTCAGCACGTGGAGAAGAAACCAAGTTCTGATTTATTAGCAGCAACTAAACAGTAAAAGACAGCACAGGGTCTATCAATACTGCTTAGCAGTAGAGCCTGGTGTAATCTCCTGCATGGCAAAATAATCAGGAATGTCACTTTTCATAGGATTCATCAGAAACAATGAGACATTTCACAAACAATCCTGGGCCAGCATTAACGATGAGATATAAAGAGACCCGAGAGCAATTACTAAAGAAAACAATTATATGTCAGCAAATATATTCATCTTCATTTGATTTAAGCACCCACCTTCCATGGCTATAAAAGGGATTGGAATGTTAACTCAATTTGTGGGGCAGCAAATTGAGCCAGCACAGATGTGATTTCAGTGAGGTGCTGCAAAGGGAGGTGAGGGATGGAGCAGAAACACAGGTGGGATGAAGCTCCGGGATGGACGTTCCCATCCCAGCTCAGCATGGCAACTCTTCCAAAGACCTGACTTCTCTCATGCTTGGAGCACACCAGGAATTGACTGAGTTAAGGACTGACTGCAGCCTCTCTGTTTCCAGAGGTTTCATTCTTCTACCTCCCCTAAAACATCCCTTTCTTCTGAATGAAAACATGTTTTATAAAAACTAATATAAATGGAAAAATAGGGTTAGATAAAAAAATAATCTCCATTAAAAATTATTCTCTTAATGCAAAGGGTAGTAATTTTTTTTTCCTTTAAGCAAGAATAAGTGTGTTAATTTGTGCTTGAAGAAAGCCTCCATTTCTGCAGCTCTTTATCCTGGCCACAGCCTGGAGGCTGAGGTACATGGAATAACCATGGGCTTTCAGGCTTCTTCTGTGTTCCTGGGCTCCAAACTTCCAGTACGTGAAACCAGACTGAGAGAGCTGGGGCTGTTCAGCCTGGAGAAGAGAAGGCTCCAGGTTGAGCATAGAGACCCTCCCAGTGCCTAGAAGGGCTCCAAGAGCTGGAGAGGACTTGGGACAAGGACTGGTGCTGATAGGTGCAGGAAAAAATGGCTTGAAGCTGAAGGAGGGTAGATTTAGGTCAGATATATGGAGGAAATTCTTCCCTGTGAGGTGGGCAGGCCCTGGCACAGGGTGACCAGAGCAGCTGTGGCTGCCCCTGGATCCCTGGCAGTGCCCAAGGTCAGGCTGGACAGGGCTTGGAGCCGCCTGGGATGGTGGAAGGTGTCCCTGCCATGGCAGGGTGTAGAACAAGATGATTTTTTAAGGTCCCTTCCAACCCAAACCGTTCCGTGATTCTGTGTGAGCTTTGGGATGTTCTGCACATCCTGGGTTTCTGCTGCCTGGCTGTTATTTCTCATCCCAGAGGATTCCACCAGCCCTGTCTCACACCCCAGCCCTGTGTCTGCCCCTCTCTGGCCTGCTGGGCAAACCTCCCTGTCCTGCCCCACTTACCTGGGGGGCAGAGGGCACCTCCCACCAGGCTCTTCTGCTTCAAGAGAAGAGAGATGGTGGCAATTTGTCCACCTGTCTCAACGATGAGCTCTTTTGTGATCAGGTCAAAGGGAAAAGTAAAGTAATATCAGAAGGGGAGAAAAGGCCTTTTGGGGTTTTTTTTTGGTGGGGTTGTCACATTGAGTCAGTTTGGGGTTTTTTCACCAGTTCTGAATACTTGTCCTTCTCTAACGATGACCTCTACCCTACCCTGGCACAATGCTGGTTTTTTCCCCAAAACCCTGCAATGAATTGCATGTTCACCCATTTTCCTGCTGCCTGTGCCTGTTCCCTGCCCCACCCCCCGACGTGTACAGCACAATGTTACCTCTCTGAATGCAGAGGGAAACGAGGAGGGCTCAGAGAAGATGTGAATCACAAGGAAGTGGTTTCCCTAGTGACAGTAACCACATGAAAGCTCTCACCGTTTACTCTCACGGGACCTTTTAGCACTTTGGATTGTGGGGAGAGCAAGAAATGGTAAAAAAATGCTGTGGTTGGAAAGGAGCAGGAGAACGCTGAAATGCTAAATGGTGTTGGCAGCCCATGAGAAGCCACCAACAGCTCCTGGGGGTGTTCCTGAGGATCCTGTGGAATCACACAGTGGCTTTCTCCAAGGCGAAGTGTGGGAGACCTGGGGAACCCAGAGCACAGCCTGGCAGCACCCCAACCATCCCTTCATTCTGTAGCACCTGCCCATGCTGGCCTGTCCCCTTGGCAGCTCCCTGGAGGTGACAGGAGCGGGACCCTGGTGGCACCCAGCACTGGGACACCGCCTGGCTCTCCGTGTGCCGGAGGCGAGCACGAAGCCCGGGTGGGAGTTTCAGTGTGCTTGGAAGCAGTACAACAGTAGGCAGAGAGACAGATGGAAAGGGCAGGCAGACAATTATCAGTGTCTTTGGCTCGCACTCAAGAGTTCTTTCTCCTCCTCTCTCAAATGTCTTCGATTTTTTGAAGCATCTCTGACAGTGAATGAGAGCAACGCCGTCCTGAGAGCCCAGAAAAGTGGTGTCCACATGGGACACCAAGAAGAAAAGCATCCTTTGCTGGAGCAGGACTGTCTTCCTCTGCTGCGTTGTCACCCTGGGCACATTAGCTTAATAACGAGCTTTTTAGCAGATTTCAGTGAACAAGAAGCAATTTATTTGTCGTCATGGAGACAAAGAAGACCTTCTGGAAAAGAGCATTGAATGAAGAGAAGAAGGTTTATTGTGCAGAGCAATGAGGCATTCACTTGGAACATTAGCATCACACAAAGCAGGCCATACAAGTGGTCTTGCTAACTTCTGGGTGCATGGTTGGATGAGTTTTGGGTACTGGCTTTCCCTGGAAAGGCCAAGAGGAGGACTGGAGCTTGGTGTTTTACACATGATATTTGATGTCCAGCCCTGTTCCTAGATGGCTCTGGGGGAAACACAAAGGTTCCTTGTTGGTGGATGGCTGAACCTCACTGGTTGCATTTCTGCTGGGTATTTCCAGGGACTGAATTCTGAAATTCAGCTGCCAACTGAACAAACCCCAAATAAGCCAAGAGCATGCATCTCAAAGTGTACTTTGTTCATTTATTTTGACAACTCTAGTGTTTCTTTAATTATTTATAACACTTCTTACTGGAGTAGATTTTTGTAAAAATAATGAAGCCTTAGTAGTATAGCATCTATGATCACATCTGCAGGGGAAGGGGGAGGCAGGCAGCTGCTCTCTGACGTGAGGGGAAAGGAAAATGTAGGTTGGAAACAAAGTCTTCTTCACTAAGAAAAGTTTTCAAGCACCAAAGGAGAGGGCAGACCTGTGAGACCCAGCACTGCAGCTCTGCCAGGCAGCAGGTGAGCACCTCAGCAAGGTGACAGCAAGTGGCTCCACAAGGACACACCACTGCAGGTAGGGGAGAATGTTTCACTTGAAGCATCATCCTCCATGAATTCCAGGCTGCTGGTGAGAAACACTTGATGTTGCACAATGGGCTGAACTCCCTCCTAAGTCAGGGTGATGTCACATCTCAGGGTTCCAGCAGGAATTAAATGGTTTTCCTTATCCCTTCCAGGGGACAGGTGGAGGCTGTGCCTGGCAGAGGGTGCACAGGTGAGCACCCCAAGGTTTGCTACCTCTACACCTGGCTGACACTGGCAAGGTGTCTTGGTTTGAACAGACAGGTGCCTGCTAAGGAAGGCAGGAGCTTCCCCTGAAGTGGAAAATGCAAACCCCCTCCCTATGAATTATTATAATTTTGAAATTAAGGGGCTCTCAGGCAAAGATATGGGAATAGGAATAACAGTTCTTTATTAGGAAAATAAAAATACAAATACAATAGTACTAAGCAAACCATTGCCAGAGCCAGAACAGGCCCTGACCCCCTGTGGGTCAGGGTGGTGGCAGCAGTGCCATTCCATGGTGGCTCAGCCCTCCTGCAGGGCCAGCTGTGCTTCTGCTGGAGCAGGGATCCTGCACAAGGCTGGAGTTTTCCTCTGCAGCTCCAGGGCTGCTGGAGATGGGCCTGCTCTTGCTCTGGCAATGCAGGGCAGAAGAAAGCTGCTCCTCTGGCAATGCAGGGGGCAAAGGCTGCTGTGCTGCTGCCAGGCTCAGATTGGATCCAGGTAGGAATGCTTGGCTCCTGCCCTGGGTGCAGCATCTCCCCATGGGATGATGGAATTGGATCAGCCATGCAGGGACACTCAGTGGCCATGGACAGCAGAGATCTGCTGGAGGGAGGATTGGCTGTGGCAGAGAGAAAGAAACCTGCCCCATGAACAGCAGAGAACTGCCCCAGCTCTGACAGATGGGGACAGAATGCACACATATCTTACAGCCCAGGACACAAGGGAGCCTTTGCCAATGGGAAACTTGTCCTTTTTTGCCCAAATTCCTGACCATGCTCTCCCCAGGGAGTCAGGAGCTCCATGGCTGTGTCCTCCTTGGAGCACATCCCACCACAGGCCTCTGGACCCACTGTGGGTGCCCCAAAGAGGTGGGGAAAGAGGGAAGATCCCAAAGGACATGGAGCATCTCCCAGGGATCAGAGAAGACTTCTGGCAGAAGTCTGGCCCCAAAGCAGGGCAGAAAAGCATGGGCAGTACCTGGCTTCAGGTGAGAGCCACCAAGGATCCGAACCTCCTTGCCAAGAGGACTCTCCTTCCCTTCTCCTTATTGAAGGGAAAAGCTCATTCTACCAGGCAAATGCTGGAAGAATGCAAAACCACAAAGGGTTTATATATTTAACCCACATGAAGAATATAATTATTCTTTTTAATCAAGTCTATTCAAACCATTTATTACTTTATTCTTCCATTTCAATAGCAGAATGATTAAGATGGAATCTTAAAGGAATTCTTCACAACAATAATAATGTCTCTTATCGCAAGAGGCAGTCTCTGCTCTGTCCTGCAAATTCTCAGCATTAAAATATTAAATATATTCAATACATCAAAAACCTCCATTTCACTCCTGTAAAACAATTCAAAGGGTCTGAGGAAGAACCAGAAAGGGGCCCATTACAGCCTGCAAACAAATTCAAAAATAGGGAAAAGGGGAAAACTCCAGCATACACAATGAGCTGCAAATGGAACTCCAGCTCCAGAAATCCAACTTCACGGCAGAGCAGGCCTGGGGGACAAGGACATTATCATTTTGAAGACTCATTTATATCAGCACACTCTGTGTATTATATAAGAGCCAGACTTCTTTCGGCTCTCGATTTGTTGTCATCTTGTTTTTCAACGCACCATGTATTGGTGAGAGCAAAACTTCATCTGCAGCCTATACAGGACACACTTCTCAGAGGGCATAACAGAATAATAAAAAGGTAGGAAGTAGTGGGCTATGAATAAAATCTGTATCTTCCCCAGCATGAGGGATACTCTGCAGGAAAGGCACAGAGGCACAGCTGAGACCTGACAAGGGCAGGTCTGGCTGAGCCTGTTGGGGCATTTGGGTATCCCAGCCCTTTTGGGATGGCTCTCATGCTCTTATTATATTTGTTTTTATTATTTGTTATATTTATTATTAGTATTAGATTAATTTAGTTGTTATATTATTATTGTCATGCTCTTGTTGTATTTTTAGGTTCTTTATATGCCTTGCTTGTAAGATACAGCTCTCCTGGCTGAGGGGGAGGCATGCTGGGTGTATTTTCTAGGCTAACTTTTCCTCCTGCTTTTGACTGGTCTGTGGAAAGATTTTGGACAGCCTGAAATGGATCTTACATAATTCTAGGAGAGGTGTTTTAGAGCCTTCAGTTTCCAACACTTTATATCAGATTGTTTCATGTATGGTTGGCCTGAGTACTCTGAGCAAACAATAAGTTACACAGGAATGAGCAGGGATTTCTCAGTCTCCAAATTTTATTTATTAAATAGCTCCTGGGACCAGCCTCTCTCCATGACTCTGTGGCCTGGCAAAGGAGTTTCAAAGCTGCAGCAAGTTCCAGGAGGCTGAAAATGTTTCTCTTCACCGGTGATAAGAGGTTTGGGGTCCCCAACAGGCAGTGAACACGGGAGGTCATCCCTGGAGTGGCTGAGATCAGCCAGGGTCTGCCCTGCTGCCTTGGAGCACCACTGGCCCCACAAGCACATGGCTCTTTTCAGTTTACAGGGTAGTCCAGCACCCTGGGGATCTCACCCAGAGCTTTGGGGAGCCTTCACAATTATCTTGATGGCCTTCTGGATCTGGCCTCTGTAATTCCAGAATGGGATAATGTCTAATATTTCCCATGCCTCTTTTTTTCATTCCCAAAATGTTCTTAAAGTATTTTTAATACTTTTCTTTTGCACTGTACCAAAGATGGCCAAGCTCACCCCTGCAGAGTGGTCCAAAGCCTGCAGGAGCTTAAGCTGGCTGGGTCTCTGATGGTTCTCACAAGGAGGAGCACGGAGGGGGCTGAGTGTGGTTTCTGGAGCTGTGCTGAGCCAGGACACGAGGTCCCTGTTGGCAGAATCTGCCATCTGCACAAAGAGCCCAAAGTTTAGGTTGGCACCTTCATTCACCAGGGGGAAAAGCTACAGGTGAAACCCTTCACCTTCCTGTGGATGTGTCTGAGCATCTCGTGAGCAGGTGCTGACCCAGCTCATTTCCTCTTAACACACAGGCATAGAGAGACCCGCAGCATCTGCTGCAGGTTCTGACCAATGACCCAGAGAAGGAAATGTTACAGTCTGAGCATTGTAACCATCATGTTCACCCTACATTTACTTATTTTAGCTAGCAGGCAAGTTGAAAGGCTTGGACTGGCCGTGCAGAGAAAGGAAAACTCTGAGGAGCAGGAGGTAGAGCCCTGGGTGGGCTGGGGGCTGGGATGACCTCTGGGCAGGGTGTCAGGGACGTCCCAGGTGGGATGTGCATCTCAGCTTTGGGAAAAAGCTTTGTGTGCAAGCTTGAAATGCTCTCAGTAAAATCTCTGGGCAGCTCCAGCCACCCACATTTCCTTGGGATGGGTGATTCATTCAGAGTGGGGGGATGATTGCTGAGAGCAGACCCCTTAAACCATAAGGACTTTTTGTGGTTCAAATCATTTGAGCAGCATCACACCAAATCTGACCCTGCTGCTCCAAGCCACCAAGTTCTGGGCCTGATTTTGGGGACAATGCACTGTGCATGCCCAGGGATGCAGGAGCAGCTCCTCTGGAGACCCTCAGCCCCTCGAAGCATCCATGGATAAATCACTCAGGGCCAGGTTAACAGGCAAACAGTGAGACTGTGTGTTCCACCTGGCTGAGCAGGACTTGGAGTGAAAGCAGAAATCAAACATTTCTTCAGCAATCTCTGCCAGGCTCCTTCCCTTTCCACTATCATTATCAGGATTGATTTTGGGCGTTGCATTCAAGGTTAAACAAACTGTGCCCACTGTTCAGCCTTGCTGGGTTGGGTGGAAGGAGGCAGGGCACACCATGAGGTGCAGGTAGAGAGATGTTGAACAAGCTTCCTTTGCTCTGAGATCAGCTCCCTCCAGCCCTTCTTGTCCCCTCTCTCTTGGAAGCATCTAGACCCTGAAAGTCAGAGCCCATCCTCCCTCTGCAGCTTTTGACTCAAAATCCTGCTCTCCACTCCAGCTGTGCCTTTGGAGAAGTTTGACTGCATGCCAGGAATGCTCTGACTGAGCCTCTTGATGGCTTTCATCTTTGTCCCTCCCCTCCTGCCATGCAGAGCTGGGACCTGCTCCCAGCGAGGCTCCAAGGCAGGGATGTGTCCCCACCATAGGGAACCCCACCAAGGAAAGCACCCAAAATGTCCCAAAACACCACGGGGTGCTGAAATCTGCAGCTCCCTGAAATCAGTCCTTCCTCCCAAAACTGTATTCTGCCTTTCTTTTCAGAAAACCTTCCTGAAGCACAAACCCCTTTCTTATTTTTCCCACATCCTTGCAGTTATCCCCACAGCAAGGCAAGGACTTCACCCTCCAGCCAGGGCTGTCTGTCCATCCCTGCAATCAAGGACACAGTGGTTTAATTTGATTTTCAGGCTACGGTGATAGATAGGAAAAAACGTGGAGAAAACTAAAAGTACCAACAAGAAGGGAAATGCACGAGGACAGGGATAGCAGCAATTCTGCAGGGAAAGGAGCTGGATGGACCAGGAATGTGAAGGAAGAAGAATCAAACTCTGCAGGAAAAATCTGCACCACAGCCACCAGTCATGCTTGGGAGTAGCATCAGCCCCTTTGTCTGGGGATATTTTTCCAGCAAGTTTTGTCCCAGAATGGTAGAAATTTAAAGCACATTTTTGCTCTTCCTCTGAGGAAACAGCAGGGACATGTCTGTGTGGGAGGGAGCTTTGAGAGGTACGTGAGAAGGAGCAGGGTCTCACAGGCTGGGTGTGCCCACACGTGGAACGGGGCTGCTTCTCTCTGGGGGGAGAGGCAAAGCATTTAATGGAGAATCAAATCAGGCTGCAAAAAGGGTGAAACCCCTCTTCCTCCTGCCGGCACCAACAGGAGCTCTAGGTGTTGGACACTTAGGAAAGCCAGGAGAAACGGTTCCAAAGTGTCTCTGGAGCCCAGTTCCAGCCTGGAGGTTCCTCTGGTGAAACCCCACAGCCAGCCTCCTTTGGCATTGCTTGCCCAGTGGGGAAGGAGCCTTTTGGGGCTGTGATGAGGCCAGCTGGGAGCTGAAGGACATCAGCTTCTTCCAGCTGATTGTCCTTGGGACTGAGGGAAATTGCAGAAATGAGCCCCAGAGCTGGATTGGGGTAGATTCCTTTTACCTTCATCCACCCCAGGAACTCAAAATGAGCTTTAGAGCAGGGGAAACCTGCACACCCTCACACCCTTCCCCAGCTGCCTGCACCCCCTGCACTGCCCCTTCCACCAATCCACAGCCCCCAGAAATGGTCAGGAACCTGGAAACATCCCAAGTGCCTGATGCTCAATTATCATTAATGATCATAATGATAATTCAGCCTATTCTATTCTTATTATTCTTATTGTTCTTTTGAAAAAAAAAAAAAAAAAAAAACCACCAGAACTCCCAAACCTGGATACAGTTATGAAATTTTCTTTCGGCCTCCCTAAACCATTTCCAAGTAATTATACAGCGAGCTGAGTTGAAAAGGAGCCGTGCACAATTGTCATAAAATGTAATTAATTTGGAGTAATTCACAATGGAGAAAAAGTGCTGCAAAGAGTAAATTGGACAGGAGACTTGTGTGCCGGGGAGATGTGGTTTTGAAAGGCTGCTGACTAATACAGCACTGACCTGAAAGCAAATCCTTACATTCATGCTGGACCGGCTGTTTCCATGACAACAGTTGTTATTAGTAACTGAAAATGTATTGCTCTTACGAGTGGCAGCATATTTTTTTTCAGTTGAATTCAAGAGCAGCTGGGTACTTTACTCATGAAGATAAAGTGCTCAGATCGCTACGGCACTAATGTTGTGTGCTGCACCTCTCACTGCACCAGCCTTGTACTCGCACATGACACAAAGAAACGGGAGCGTTGCTTCAGGGAAAAACCTCCCCAGGCTCCGTGTAAATGGCAACTTGTATCAAAGAAATCAAAAGAAAATAAGCACGGTCATCACTGTGCTTTAAATTAACCCTTTGGTGAAATTCCCGGGGCATTCAGGCTGACTGGGACGTTGGAGGAATGGGTAAATCCTGTTAGGAGCTAATCAAGCCAGCCTGACACCCCAAATGTGATGCCAGCCCCCCAAGGGACACTGAGGACATCTCACCCTTTAGGTTAAGCTGTTTCTCATGCACTGTCCTCTCTTGTTCCTGTCCTGAGAGCAGCAATTTTTATTATATTTATGAACAAACTTGGGAGAGAAAAACTCTCCCCTGGTTCAGACCTGTGCAATGGCTCTGACTGTAAAAGCATCCCTCTGAATTTTCCTGAGGAGGACTTTTTTTAAACTGAAAAGGAGTAGGTTTAGATCAGATTTTAGGGGGAGATTCTCCCCAGTGAGGGTGGGCAGGCCCTGGCACAGGGTGCCCAGAGCAGCTGTGGCTGCCCCTGGATCCCTGGCAGTGCCCAAGGCCAGGCTGGACAGGGCTGGGAGCTCCCTGGGACAGTGGAAGGTGTCCCTGCCATGGCAGGGGTGAGCTTTAATCCTTCCTTGTCCCTTCCACCCAACCCATTCTGTGATTCTTTGAACAGGACGACACATCAAAGAGCTTGGACTGTGCCACCCCTTGAAATAACCAAAATATTGTGGGCAGGCTCCAATTATCACTAAACCAAGATAATCTCTGGCAAATTCATCCATGGCTGTTGTGTGGTGTGCTTTTCAGATGTTCCCTTCTGGGATCTGTGGAGAGAGTGGAAATCTCTTTACACCAGAGTAAGAGGGGAGTAGAGCTGAGGAAAATATCAGTTGTCAAAGTTGCTCGAGTAGGCAAAACGCTGCACATGATATTGTGTGAATGAGCCTGTGAATAGCAATAACATATTCAGGAAGCAAATAAGTTACAATCCATAATCAAAAAATGTTGCAAATTACATCCTTAATAGATTACATTTATAATCTACTTGAAAGAGATCTTTAGGCACTTAATTGACACATTCCAAGATAGCTATAACATATTGGCTAGTTAGATACCAATTGACATACTTATTAAATATCAATTAGCGCATTCCATAATTTGGTACCTAATTAGCTTGCTATAGCTATTCTATCAAATGCCAATTAAATGCTTGAAATTTCTTACAAGTTGGCTGTACTAAGATAATAATTAAGAATGCATTGCTTAAGTCATTTTTAGTTAATTACATGGCAAACTAATTTTGGCTACACACATTAGACCTTTCAATAAATCCCTCTTTATCAATCAATTGGTATCTAATGAACTCATTATTCTTTTGCTACCTCTGAATAAAACCCTGCTTTGCCATTCTCCTGGATGGATCCCAGCCTGGATGAGGGGCTCTGTGGGTCTCCCACCCCCAGGGCTCCCACAGGGGTGTGACATGCCACGTTCCCAGCCTGATGAGCAGTCCCTGTGCTCCCATCCCCGCTGGTTTGGGAGGGTGGGTGTGCAGGAGTCACAGCCATGCCCCCTCTGCAGCGCCACTGCTCCAGCCTCCTGCAGCATGGAGGGCTCAGCACCGACCCTGCAGCCACACCCAGGGGGGGTTGAGGAAGGGTGGAGAGGGTCCTGGGCTGGGAGGAAAGGGACAGCTGGCTGAGGCTGCTCTGGGGTGTGGGAAGGGAGAAATGGAGAAGGATGAAGGTGCTGGAGCTCAGGTGAGGTGGAAGAACAGCGTAACATGAACTTGAGCTGGTGCATTACAGGAATGAGCCTCACAGAGCTCTCTGTGTCCCCTACAGCAACAGAGCACCACTCAAAATACAAAAATAGCCTCTTGTATTGATGTCTTCTGTCTCTTTTCCCCAGCAGCTATGAGTCAGCTGCCTGATTAGGCTACTGCTGTGTGTGGAGCATCTTTTCTGTCGGAGGAGTCCATTGCACGAAGGTAGACAAGTTTCTGTGGATGTGATGTCCCTCTGGATTCACAGTCCTGTGCTAGGGGAGCTGCATGGTGACTGCCCCACTCCTGTGACTGACAGAGTTGGGCACCGGTAGCATCCAAACTGGGAGACCTCTGGGGGGGCTGCTGGTTTGGAATGTCCAGGTGGGAGCGTGGCTATGGATTGCAGTGAATATGGAGACTGCTGTGGCAAATTGCAACGCACATCACTCCAAGAGTGGGCAAGGAGAAGGTGTCCCTGCCCATGGCAGGGCTTTGGAACGAGATGATCGTCCAGGTCCCTTCCAACCCAAACCATTCTGTGATTCTGGGATTCTGAGATGGTGCCCGTGGGTGGCTCCATCTTGTCTGAGAGCACACTCAGGAGATGCAGCCCATGACTCTGCTCTGAACACTCTCTTTGTCTCTCATTTTGACCGTAAATAAATGAGCTTCTAGCACCCAGCATTTTGCCCCTAGGTTCTAGTCCTTTGTTTAATTACTTTTAATAAATATAATGAAGATATGCCTAAAATGCCCACATTTCCCCTCTCCCTGTTTTTGCTCCCATGTATGTTTGATGTGTAAGTGCTTAAATTAGCAAAGTGACTTTAGTGAACAGGAAAGGGATTTTTCAGAACAGTCTGGGATGTTTGAACTTCTTCTGGGCTCTCAGGGTGTTGCATCCTGCTGCAGAACATGTCCCAGGACGCTGGTGGAGGTGACCTGGGGCACAGGGAAGGGACACAAACAAGTCTAGGAGAGCTGAGTGCTGCTTCCTCTTCCTCATGGACCACCCACTGTTTGTTCTCTCACACAGCCCATCCAAGGAGTGTCTCTGGGGAGTGACAGGACTCGTGTCCCTCCATCCCTGTGCAGGAGTGGGCTCATGCTGACAGGGTGGGGAAGAGCAATTCACTGTGTGGGCCTTGACAACTACATTTTTTACATCAAGCAAAGCCAGAAGCTTGAACAAATGCCTTTGTGGTGACAGAGTGAAAGGGCTGCACAATTTTTTCTTCATCCTGACATAATGAAAAAAGGCTTTTGACAAAATCCATTCTGCCCTTTGAATGAAGTTATTTGTTTGACTAAATGCACTGACTGCATCCAAATTATTTATTAGACTTGCTTGACATTGCAGGGCAACCTGGATTCCTGCAGGGCTAGCAGTGAGAGGTGGGCTCCGGATTAATCTCATCAAGTGATAACAATGCAAATGGAGTAAAGAGATGCTTTTTACTTTAAAAAAGAAGGGTGGTGGGAATCCAACATTGCACACCTCACAGTCTCAGTCTGGGACACTCTGGTTGCACTGTGTTCTTCCCACACATCCATGACAAATCATTAAAGTTCATCCCTGGAATCCTGCATTAATGTTGTTGTCAGGATTGGTTTTTCAGAGGTTTCATAGGAAAAAAAGCCCAAACATATGTGCTGGAAGAAGGATTCCAGCTCCTTTCCCTGTGGGATCAGAAGTAAGGAAAGGGAGAAGGATTCTTTGCTGAAGACAAAGAAAAATGAGAAGCAGGAAATGAATAATTTGATGATTCTATCGTTCTAAGTAATGGTGATGCAGGAACAAGGTGCTCCTCCAGTGCCACTGAGCGCTCCACCAGCACACCCCAGCTCTGCAGGATCCACGGGGGGTTTAGGCCCTTCCAGCCACTGCAACAGCCAAACCCAAGTCAGTTGTCTGCCTTTTCTTGGGCATGCCATGTTCTGGTATTTTACGTGAGAAGAGCAGGCTGGGTGGTGTGAACATTCATCTGGGTCAATTTTCTGTTTAATGGGACTTTTCCATCAACTGAGCACCGTTCTTTACCCCTATTAATATGCATCCCTCACTGACTTGGCCTGAGCTCTCAGTGGAAACTACTGACATCTGAGATGCTGAGTCTGAGGTTACTGAAACTGAGCTCACCTAAGCTGCATGGAGGCAAACAGTCCTCTGCCCTCCTCACTCTTCCTCCTCGCCTGGAGCTTTTCTGGTGCTTCTCGCTTGGGGTTTCACACCTTGGGGGTCACAGCTGCTGCCTGGTGGTGGTGGGTGGCCAGGGCAGGCTGGGATGGGCTCCTTCAGCTCGACCTTGGAGTTACTTTTTCTTGCAATCAAGGATCGTGCGTCACAGGGAGCGGGACCTTCCAGTGACGCAGGGGGAAAATCTAAATCAGTTGTTTTGCGGCTCTGCCGTGCTGGGAATGGGGCAGTGAAAAACCCAGCCGTGCCGACGGCCGGGGTCACACTGACTAAACCCGAGAGCAAAAAAAGGCACAAAATCTGTGGAAATTACCAGGCAGGGCGAAACCAGTGGAGGAAAAGCGTGCAACTTTCCACGCTTGGCTTTGGTGCGAGGATCCTGCGTTACGGGAAATGTTTGCCGTGGAGCTATTAATAAAACCTGCTGAACAAATACCGAGCCACTAAACAGCTCTCCTGCACATTAATAATCAGATCCAGGGTAATATTTAATCTAACCATTTAGTCTGTAACGGACTAGCTGTTCCTTTGCTTTTAATTACCACTTTCGTTTTAAGCTAACTGTACAAATTGGCAAGATTTATGAAGCATCACTGAACACCATACCTCAGCCTGCCTCGTGGCTCTACAATTAAAATGCTCATTTTTGAACACTAGATTTGCTTAATCCTCTAAAGAACCCTTGAAATCATTTGGACAAATATTTTAGCCTCTGTTCTTTCTGAATGAAAGTAGGTGCAAGGGAGATTGAAACCAGCTCAGAGTTGGTGCACATCAGTGACCATTTCACTTTGTCTGACTCTTAATGGGCAGCACAGAGATATTTGGGATGTTTTTGGGATGAGATGGGCATTTCAACTTGTTTTGCATTCATACTTCCTACTTTTGTCCTCTTGCTTCACATGAGCAAGTCCATTGCTTCTGTGAGCTAAATAATCCAAATTTAAACCAATGGTTTGTGGGTGGGAGCAAGAGCTCCTGTTCAGGCTGTCTGAGGTCTCCAGTGCTCACTTAGGTTTGTGTTTTAAATGCTCTGTTGTTGGAGCACTGCACAAACACGGGAATACAGAGATTTCCTTTGCATTAGAAAGAAGTCACTGTCCTTGATGAGAAACATCGATGGTCCTTCCTTAGTAGGATGGTGTGATGAAGGCTTAGCTCTTCACCACCCCACCAGGAAACTGCTCTGTCCAGATCCTCACAACAGGCAGTGAGCTATCCCGGCAAACCTGACTGACTTCTCCCTCTATCCCTAGGTAGAAGCTGGAAGTCTCTGCTTTCTTTTCGTGCTCATTCGCATTGTGGAAATCAGGCAGATTTTGTGAGGGCAGTCTGGGTTGGCTGAACCCCTGCCTGGCTCAGCTCTGGCTCACGGTCTCCACATTCATTTCCAGCTGTGTGAGGAAGAGAACCTTTGATGCTCGGGAGTTGCTTATGGAAAAGGAGCCTTGCAATGTAATTTTTATCAGGGCTCAGGCTGTTCCTCGCCTTGCAACAAAGCAGAGCAAGAAGCTGTGTCTCCTGGTAAGGCACGGGAGATGACACGTCCGCCCTGCTGGAGCACAGGCAAACAGGCGCTTGCCCAGGGCAGCAGCCCGAGGCACAGACAGCAGTACAGACAGCAGCACTCATGGGATGCTCCAGGGCTTGTGGAAGCTGCTCCACGCCCATAACAGCTCCAAAGTGAGAACAGGCTCGTCCCCTCCAGAGCTGCCTTCTGCAAAGCCAGCAGGAGGAAAGCTCTTTCCCCTCTCTCATCACCTCTCTGCCTTCCTGGACCCCTTCTCTGCACGTGTAAATGTCTTACCTACATTTACCCTCTCCTTGCGGGCAGAGAGGGGGCTCAGCCAGCCCCGCATGCTGCCCGGAGCTGCGCCTGCTTTGCGCACACCCGACCCGGCAGCCGCCCTGTCCCGCGTCCTGTGACCTGTCATTGCGGCTCCCTGCATCTCAGAAAGCGCTGGCACGACTCTCTAAGTTTCATTTCTGAGCAGGGCAGCCCGTGGCTGCGAGGAAATGAAAACTCGAAAGAGTGATTTGCAGCCCCAACAGCCCCCTCCCTCACAGGCTCCGTTCTCACCCAGCCCACCTCGCCCTCGGCCCGGGCCGTGGGAGGCTGATTCAGCCCCTCCGGCACGGGAACCCTCCCGGGCCGAGCGATGGGGAAACGCTCCTGCGCCTCCCCGAGCCCGGGCAGCTCTGCACAGCCACTCGTGCCCGGGCTGGCACCTCAGGCCAAGTGATGCCACTGTCACCAGCGGACAGCGCGGGTGCCCTGTGCTGCCCTGGCGCTGAGCTGGCTGCTCTCCTGCCTGGCTCCTCTCCCTTTGAGTCCTTGCTTTTCCCCACCACTCCTGTGCCCGGTTCTTTTACCCTTCCCTTTCTTTATCATGTTCTTGCCCCACTCTATTCTCTTTATCTTTGTCTTGCCTCACTCTATTCTCTTGTGAGGAAGGGAGGAAAGTGTTGGTCCATAAATGCCCCGTTTCCCTCTGACAAGGCACTGCACATCCTGGGTGAGGGGCTGCATGGAGGATCCCGCCATTCTTTGCACCCCCTCTGAAGCTCTCTGCCGTCAGCTGTCTGGGCAGCCTGGAAGGTGTAAACCACGGGAAGAGCAGCCCCCACACCATCTTCCCAAGCTGGAAGCCTTCCCAAGTCATGCTGCTGTGGGTGGCAGTGGTTATCTCCATGACAGCAGCCTGAGCTATTCCAGCTCAGCTAACTCTGCCCGATTCCTGCAGAATCCTGTGGGGTCCTGCATGGCTGCTACAGAGGGTCCCAGGCCCTGCCTAAAGATACCAAAAGTGGAAGGTGGCCTCTTCCTTTATGAGTTTGTCCCAGTGCTGTTAACTGTCATCTGTCCCGAAAGCATGTGCCTTGTTCCTGAGTGGAAAATGTTCACGTTCACCTTCCAGCCTTTTCTTGCTCTGCCTTTCCTTGGCAGAAATGGAAGCTCTTTAGTATCAGACATTTCCAGGTTAATTTTTATTCTTTTCTTTGATTTCCATAAAGGTCTCATTTCAAGATATTTTTCTTGCTCTGTTATGATTTATTTGGCTGTTCCCTGAATATTCCAACATCTGACTTAATGTATGGATGCCAGAGCTCTGCAGTTTGGCTGCACGAGTCTCAGGGAGTGCTGGGAGGAAGGACAGCATTCCCTCTCTCTCCTCCATTCCTTGTCAGAGACACCCCATGTGCTGCTGCAGAAGTTCATGTTCAAGTGCTCAACCACCCCTCAAAGGGCTTTGGTGGGGGGTAGATCCTGCCTGGAGCTCCCCTTTCTCAGGCTCTTTTTTCCTAATGCAGCTTTGCACTAGGCTGGATTAAAATGATTTCCTTTCTGTTCCTTTTGATTAGGCCCTGTTTTCCAGTGACACCAGTGTCTCCAGTGACAATGTGGGACTGGCTCTCTGCTGCTCACCAGTTCACCAGGCTGTGTGTGACATGCAGGTCTGACCAGCAGGATTCCTCCAGGAATTTGGTGGAAGGACTGGAACTGGCCAGCCCTCTGCCAGCTGTCCCTGCCACCAAAAGCTCATCCTTCTCCCCCTGCCCACAGTGGCTCCTCTCTGGCAGCTTTTTCTCCCTGGCAAATTCAGAGTCTCAGCACAGTTTCAGTCCTGCCTCCACAGGTGGGAGAGTTGCAGAATGGATTGGGCTAGAAGGGACATTAAAGATCATCTGGCTCCAACACTTTGGGCACAGGATGGAGGTTATTCTCCAGTTATTATTAGAAATCATCCTGAAGTCAATCAATATCTGCAGACTTACAGGTGAGGTGAGACTCAGAGCCTCCAGCAGCTGAAGGCAGTGGTGTAACAGCTCATATCAGACAGCTCTGCCTGAGACAGACAGTGTGAAATTACCTATTGAGTGTAAAACACAGAGAGAAAGTTTTCTGTGCAGGTCATGACCTGGAGCAGAAAGTCTGGGTTGGTTTTTTTTTTCCAGCTATTTCCATAGATTTTTTTATGTTCACAGAAACCTTCCAGTCTGTCCTGGAATAAGGACACTGACAGTGGCTGGCAACCAGCCTGAGCTCCTGCCTGCTCCGGGATCACCCAGCTTCTCCCTGGTCCGGAAAACTTCCATAAACAAAAAGTCTCTGAAAGAATAGGATTTGAACCACTGAAAGGAGGTTGTACACTCGACGGAGAAGTCAGATTCAATCAAATTTCAGAAAAAAATGGAACATCTCATCCTACTGTGCGCAATTATTACAACACCAGAACAGTCTTGGAAGGTGTTGGTTTCCCTCTCTTCACTGCCATGAAGGTGCTGAGTGACTTACAAGAGAATTACGTCCTGCTACTCTCTTTAGCCTTCTTCTGACTTTTTAATTTGCAAGGATCAGTTTTTTCTTCTTGGCTCCACTTACAGGGAAAATATTACTAAAAATAATTATTTTTAATGGTAAAAAATTGTCTTTGCAGAGTCTAAGGATCAGCTTTGGTGCATCTCGTGCATGAAAACTTTATTGGAGAAAATACACTCCTCACATAAAAGGTTGGGTTTCAAGTTGTAGAAGTCCTGTAATTATCAAGTTTTTTATTAAGAAGTCTAAAATAGAGTTGCAAAATACTTATAAAGCTGTACCTAACCCAAAATGAACTTCCCATTCACAATATTTGAGATTCTGGCTTTTAAGCCAGTCCTGTGATCTGCATGCCAAGGAGCCCTGACATTGTGTGGGAATCTGAAGCTCAAGGGTGAGTGATGGGACCTGATCTAGAGCCACCCATCCCAACTTTTCTCCACAGTCTGTGACAAGGAAAATCTGCAGAGCCTTGGACTGAAGTAGATGAGGAGGTCAGGAAAGGGAAGAACAAGGAACAGGTGAGAACTTGAGTGTTTTGAAGGCCCACTAGAGAATTAAAAACTCCCTCACGCCAGGAGGTCCAGCACTCCAAAAAGTCCATTTCACTCCCTCGCTGAAAGGAGTGGAAAGGGTCTCCCTTTGGATTGTGCTGTGCCTGTCTGACTGTACAATGGAACAAATCACCTCAACAAGGGGCTCTGGAAAGATGAGGAGTTGTCTTGGATTAACTCCCAGCACCATGACTTGCCTCTATTAAATCTTCCTAAGCCAAAGACATTTTTCCCCAAAGTAGTGAGAAAACACAAGAAAAATCCCCAAAAAGGCACCTTTAAGACAATAGGTGTTTGAATTTTTTTTCTTTTGCAAGGCTCTGAGACGTTTGTGTGGGACTCTTCTCTCAAGTACATAAAAGGAGCTAAAGACTTAAAAGGGTGAGTGAGAAAAGACAATGGAAAATAATAAAGCAGGCCAGTAGCCCACACAGATTCGAGAAAGTATCACTGGTGTTGGCTGCAAATGGAAAAGTCACTAATAAGCCATGCACAGATCCCTCCATGGAGCTTGAAAAATCTGTGTTTGCATCAAACTCTGCCATTGCTTCTTCCAGAAAGACAAAGTTTCCCCACATCTGTGCTCCTCACGACCCCTCACATGGCCACCCCGTCCCTGTTCCTGCAGGACCGTGCCCAGCAGATCCAGCTCATCCATGGGCACAGCAGCCTTGTCAGGAAGATGTGCCACAAGCCGTGGGGATGAGCTGCTCGTGCCTCTGCCCCTGGGTGGAAAATGTACAGCAAAGACAGCCCAGAAAATCAGTGTCCTCTTCCCGTTTCTCCCTCACTTCAGCTGATTATCCCTGCGTGTCTCTCCCTGGAAACTGGAAATTAGGGAGTTGTGAGGTGCAAAGCACTGCCCAGCCTGTGAGGGTGGATGTGCTCCAGGCAGCCCTGCTGCTCCCAGGGGCCTGCACAGGTTTAGGGGCACTGGGGGTTGATCCTAAGGCAGCTGATCCCAGGGTTTGCCTCGGTGCCCTGGGACCTTGGGAAGTGCCTGTGCAGGTTTCCAGATGCTCAGGGCACCAGAGTTTCTGCAGGTGAGCACCAAAGCATGAACATTTATGATGGCAGAGTTAGGAGAACTTGGAAATCAGAGAATCACAGAACGGTCTGTGTTGGAAGGGACCTTGAAGATCATCTGGTTCCACCCCTCAAATGCAGCTTTAAAGGAGGCAGAGTGAGCTCAAGACTTCGGGGGAATCTCAAGAGGAGCAGTTGGAGCTGGATGCACCTTGAGTTCCCTGCCCCACATCAGCTGCCAGGTGAGGTAGGAAACCTCCTTCCCTGTGCAGAGACCTCAAACTCAGAGGCAAGTGAATTTTAAGACCATTTCATCAACACTTCAATCCAGGAAGCAGATTTGGTTTTATTTTAAAATGTCCCTCCTCCACCACCATTTTCTTCACAGAAGCTTTGAGAGAAGGAGTTCCACCACTGAATAAACAAGTCTAAAAGGGAGAAAATAGATTTTAAGAGTAGGAAATATGTGTTTAATTATTGATTAAATCAACTGCTTCACAATAAAGCAGAATAAAAATGTTTCTGGGTTGTGGTGGGGGACAGTGGTGGTTGTAAGTGTGGGAGAAAACCAACAACAACAGAAATGAAGAGAGGCTGGGACAGCTGGGGCTGTTCAGGAGACCTCACAGCGCCTTCCAGTATCTGAAGGGGACCTCCAAGGAAGTCAAAGAAAGACTTTTCATCAGCAACAGTAGTGATAGGACATGGAGGTCAAACTGAAAGAGGGGAAATTCAGGTTAGATAGCCACGAGAACTATTTCCCTGTGAGGGTGGTGAGGCCCTAGCACAGGCTGCCCATCCCTGGCAGTGTTCCAGGCCAGGTTGGACCACCCCAGTAATGCAGAACAGACCATAATCCCTCTTCCCTGACAAAGGTTTTTGAAGAAGTGTTCAGCAGTGCCTGAGACACTGAGCTGAGCCCAGGCACAGAGTAAAAGGTCATTTGGTAATACAATGCTTGCTTCCCACACACCCATTTTCACTTGACTAGAAACTGCCAAAAAGTTACCACCAGCCCCAAACATTGCACACAGGCCTCGGATATTAATAGAGGGTTTCAGTATTGGATTGAGATGAAGGTATTAATCAAAAATAGGTGTGGGTGCATTAGGAATATGAAATAGGCACCTTCACAGAGCAGACTTTCAGCCACAGAGATCCTGCCTGAATGGAAAGTCACAAGTGTCTGCAATCAGCAGTTTCCAGAGCTGATGCACTTGTCCATCCTCCCAGGAAAACCAGGGATTCCTCAGGCTTGAGCCCAGCCCAGGTTCAGGTTCATTTCCTCCTGCACAGGTTGGGGACACAGGCTAAGGCAGCTGGGAAGGGACACACCCTGCTGCTCCCACTGGACATGGTGGATCTCATGGGACATCCTGTGCCATCCTGGCACCCACATCAGCTCACCTGGGATAGGAGCAGCCTCACCAGTGTCCAGGGGACTCATGATACACCATCAAACATCACTCAAACCAAGACAATTGTCCTGTGAATTCCAAGCTGCAGAAAACACATGGATGTGGCATCTCCTGCTTGATTTTCCCCTTCCAAGCTGAGGGATGCACCAGGGAGAAATGTAAGAGCCAGGCAGAAGGCAGTGCTCTTGGTTCTCAGGGTGGGATGGGTCCTTCTCACTCCCAGAGTGCTGCTCAGGTGTTATCAGCTCAAGCTTTTTTTGCAGTTCCACCCACCCAGAGGGTTCTGAAAACATCATCCTTGGACAGCCTGACACCAAGAGAGAAATGCCAGGTTTTTTTTACTATTTTTACATCCCATGATATCTTAAACCCACTCATCTGGAGCATGAGCCATGATCATTTGATGCTGACAGAACAGCAATGATCACACTGGCTGTGCCTTGGGGATTGTCCTTCCAGCTGAGCTGTGGGGAAGAGGGCACAGCCTCCAAGGAAAAGAGGAAAGAAAGGAGGAAAGCAGACAGCAGGACCATGCCAGCATCCTTGTGAGAACAGAGGGTGCCTGTGAGTCCTCAGAGAAAAGGAAATTGTCGGACATTCAAGGAAGAAGTGGAATTCCATTCCACACAGATTAAGACACAAGAATGCTGTTCCAGGTGCCCAGCCTTGTTTCAAGATAATCTCAATGCAGGAGGCACTGGGAGAGAGGAAGCAAAGAGGTGGAGGGGATTCTCCATCCAGTGGCATTCCTGTTCTGGGCAGGGTTGTCCTACATGGCACCAACCCCTTGCTGCAGTGCCAGACTCCTTTGAGGAGCCCAGCAGAGCGCAGGCATGACAGAGGCAATGCAGGGACAGGGACAGGGTGGCAGAGGTGGCAGCACTGTCAGGGTGTGCTGGAAGGTCTCACACAGTGGCAGTAGTGTCCCATCTGCAGGAGGAGCTCTGTCAGGGTGTGAGGTCAGCCTGCCTGAGGAGCACAAGCTCTGCCACCCAAGAGGAGTGACTGCACAGCTCAGCAGCCTCTCCCCACCTGGGGACTGTCCCAGAAGCTGCTCACACTGGTGGGTGGTGACAGCCTTGCCCTGGCTTTCAGATGCTGCTGTGTCACTGAGGTAACCTTTCCTCAGTCACTGGGGTTTTGGTTTTATGCTGGTGAGTCAGGAGAAAATGCTGATCATCATCATCTCTGCTAAATGGGTTCTCAGTTGTAAGTCAGCCAAGTGTGATGTTGGCTGGCCACGGACACCTTGCAGAAATGGAAGCACGCCCTTCACTGGATGAAGAAATGCCTGGTAGAAGGGTTTGGGTTGGATGGCCAGATTTTGTTCATGGATGATATTTTATCCTCATCAAACCCTTGCTGTGATGTTGTCCTTCTGCTCACAGCAATTTTCCCTCTTCAAAACCCAAGTCAAAACCCAAACCAAAAATAAGGAAACAATTAATTCAGGATGACCTCAGATGGTGGAGTTCTGGCTCCACAGCATCTTCAGAAATTACTTGGGATCACAGAGTGTGCAGTTTTAATCCAAACTTGACATAATTATGTTTTTAATGTTCCCATTAGCTTTGTTGATTGCTAAGAGTAGTCTCCTGACACTCCTGTCTTCCCATCCTCTTTGTGCATCTTCAATCCCCTTTGGGTCTAAACACTCAGCTTCACATCCTCCTTTTTCTTTAGCTTAAGATCACGCCCACTTGGCTTTCTTTGGGTATCTTTCAGAGGTGCATCTGAGAATCTCAGTTAAAAGTTAAAGCCACAGGAGGTCCAGTCAAAAGTGCACAAATCTGTCCTATATTAAAGTTTTCCAGGTCATTCCAAGGTGATTATATTGAACTTCTTGAAATTCTACCTATTAGTAACAAAATATCATCCTTTTTGGTAAATGTAGCAAACCAAATATTCTTTTTTTTTTTTCCTGTACCTCCACTGTGTGATTAGAGCTAAAGGCGGAGCTGATGGGACCAAAACACTTCTAATCTTGGAAAAAAAAATGTTAGAAAACCCAATCAGAACATTCAATTTCAACAAGTATCTCAGTGACAGATGGGGCTTCCCATTCCAGGCCACTTCCTCCGTGAGAGGGAATCCACAAGAATCGGAAGCACAGTGCACAGCCTGCGCAGCCTCTTGTGCTCATCTGGTCCCCTTAATGTGTGGAATGTGAAATTCCATCTGGCAGCCATGTGCACTCCAAGCACATTTGTGGGGAGAGGGATTGCAGAGCTGTGGGAGGCACTGCAGAAGCTCCGCTCGTGGTGCCACCGGAGGAAGGGGCACAGGAGATGGAACAATACCAGTTGCACACTCTGCAAATGGGGATTTGGAAAATGGAGGTTTTATGGGGCGGTGAGAGGTGGAGGTGGTGAAGGAAGAAGGTTTTGGTTGCTCTGTTCTGTCACTGAGTGTGGTTATGTCCTGTTTGCAGCAAAGGGCAGCTGTCTTCAGGCTCCTGAGAGCAGAGGTTGTGCTGGAGGGCTGGAACACCAGGAGGGACTGCACTGGTACATGACTCTGAGCTCTCCCTCTTTGATCTGGTGCACTAAATATGATCCTTTTGCTTGAGCTCCATGCTTTGATTACAGGCTAAAAGCTGCGTGTGTACTTAAACGCCTGAGCAAATAGAGTGAACTGTTCTTGGAAAGCGAGCACTCACAGTTTAATTTATCTCACTTATCCCTCCAGTCTGGCAGCTTATAAGTAACTGCTATGATCAGAGACAAGTTGTTTCCCATTCTATCTGGAGGCAAATAATAGTTTCACAGAAAGGGATCTGACACTCTCTGTACCTAAGTGTTTCTCACACACGGAACATTAGAAAACCACGATTCAAGTGGCGGCTGTGAGGCGAGGAGTCAGCCCTGGCTTTTTGTGGGGAAGCTTCTCCCTGGACCAGAGCCAGCCCCATGTGCCATGGATCAGGTACATCCTGAGAGTAATGAGGCAGCAGCAACACAACTACCACTGTGTTCTTCATAATAGGGACTAATGGGGCATTGCTGGAGAGTGACTGATGCCACGTATGTAATTGTGAGACGGATGTGTGAATTTAATAGGGCACAGATTAGAGAGTAATCAATAAGTCTGGGCCAGAGCCTTAATGGAGCTGATATGGTGAGGAAATGCTGTGTGGCAGAACTATCTTTGCAAAACAGCTAAAATTCCTAAATGGTGTTTCCATGTTGCCTTCAGGAGCGATGGAGGAGGATGCTGTGCCCCTGAGGATGCAGCCCCCAGAGGAGGGATTTATGGATGTTCCTGAAATGCTGGCTCTTCCCTCGGGTAAGACACCCACCTTTGACTCAGAGACCAACATCTTTGGTGACTCTGTTCACCCTTTCTTCACACCAACTGTTTCGGTGCTTGCTGGGCTCCTCACAGACCCACCTGCTCCTTTGGGACTTCCCTCAAGAGCTGACACCAGAGCAAGAAACACTGCATGGGATTAAAGCCCAAGCTCTGTTTTTACAGATGGATCCATTGGCTACAAAATTATATGGGTTTTGAGTGAAAGCCCAACCCAAAGGGCTTTAAAAACATGACTCAGTGATGCCCCTGGGCTGGGGGAGGGCTGCCCCATGGGAGGGTATCTCCATCTTCTGAGGACACCAAGCTAGAGTGGATCTGTCCCACTGTGCACGAAGGAGTCTTTGTAAAACAAAGTGGAAAGAGGCACGTTACATCCTTTTATCTGAATGACACCAGCTTAGGTAATAGTGTTTTACTCCCTGTGGTGCTAAGCAAGGCATAAATCCTCTGAGAATTGAAGTAATAGACATAAACCCTCCCCTCTCTTCTTCCCCCTGTGACTCCACTCTTCTCCACTCCTGTATTAATGGATATTTTAATATCTGGAAGGAATTCAAGAGTCTGTAGTAGGTAGTTAAACATCCAGATGTATCAGTAATAATTATGCTCAGCTTGGGGAGGCGAGGCACTTGAATAACAGGCATGGTTTCCATGGATGGCTACAAGATTATAAACATAAAATTTATAAGTGGAATGGGAACATTTGGTTTATTTTCTCTTCTCTTTACAATCACTGCAGTTTAAATTGAAAACAGTGAAGGGTAGCAGGGCCAGGCAACAACCTGAAGACTGTAAACAAAATAATTCATGTCTTACTGATGGGATATGGTCATATAATCAGTAAATTAATTTAGCCTACTCTAGTTTCACCATTAACTTTCTATTTTCTCATTTCAATGGCATTTCCCTGCCCAGTTTATGTCTCTCTTCAATACATATTGTGCTATAAAACAGAAGCAAATATCTTGAAGGGTAAATAAAGAGGTAACGAGTCTACAAAAAAGATGTTATTGAAGTGCATTAAATTCTGCTTACTATCTTTTAAAATTTTCTTCATCCAAGATTCATTTTTACTATTTGATCAGTTTCCAATATAAAAGTAAAATGCCAAGATATTTGATTTTTACACTGTGTCCTTAGTACCTAACAGCACCAAATGTTTCCCTGAGACAAGACAAGTATTTATGACCTGGAAAGGAAGGGAAAGCTTGCAAGCCTGAGGGTATGAAATCAGGATGACTCAGAACAGGAGCTGGAAAATCACTTCAAAAGGTCTTCCTAACCCTGACTGGGACAGTGGTTGATCTAAGCCATGGTCTGGCAAGAGAGGAACCAATAATTCATATTGATTTCAAGCCATCTTTGCTACAAAAAAAAGCAGACACCTGATATCCATGTGCAAAACCTGTCTGTGCAATAGCGCATCTGTGAGCGTGTGCAATTAGTGCAATTAGACAGCAATTTATATGTAAATGCCCAGCCAGTCAAATGTGCCTTCACTTAATTTGCGAATGCACTGGCATATCATTTCAGAGGGGGTTTCTGCATTTTTAAACCTTCCCCTTGATAACTGAATGCAAGAATCCCAGAGTGCCAACCACGGGCTGGGCTCTGCTGGGGCTCTGCTGGGGCCAGCGAGGGAAAGGGGTCTGTCCTGGGCACTGCCATTCCCCTGGGTCCTGCCAGGGAAGCAGGACCCTGGAAGAGTGGCCTGCGCCCTGCATGAGCTGCTGTCTCTCCCTGGATGAGAGAGAGCTGCTGTCCCATCTCCTGGAGGATTTCTCTCTGACTCCCAGCACTGAGGGACCAGAGCACCTCCAACTGCTGCCTTGTGTGAGCTCAGGGTGGTTCCAGGAACCCCCTGATGTGGGTATAACCCCCCTGATGGAAGGGTGATCTCCCATCAGCCAAAACCCAGGGCAGATTTGGTCTCTGGTCTTGTACAAGAACAAGGTTTGGGTGTTAAAGCTGGCAGCTCTGCACAGGGATGTGGTTCCATGACTGTGCTGAGAAAGATTAGGCTGTCACTCAAACCTTGGCTTTCACCCACTGCCCTCAGGTGACTATCAATTCCTCCTTGGCAAAAAATCCCAGTGTGTCCTTGGCATGCCCCCAAGGACAGGAGGATCTCAGCCTGTCCAGCTACCAGAAAACCACATGCTCTGCCCTCATCTCTGCCTTGAGCCGCTGGGGAATTTGGATGGGTGGGACCTGTAGGTCCATGAGAATTGAGAGTGCATCTCAGGAGTCTGTTGGATGAGGTAAATAAAGCACAAGCTCTGCCCCGACACAGGTTAGAGGAGGCTGCTGGAGTCTGCGGAGCAGCAGCTGTGTGAGCACAATATGCAACGTGTACATACAGGTTTACCAAGAAGAGGATAAATTTTAATAGCAGGAATATTTTAACTGTTCAACATGCAAACAGGCTGCTGTGCTGATCTGATCAATGCTGCTTTGCAGGCCACATTTGCCATGGTGCTATATATAGTGTTCCTGGAGTTTTATTTAATAGGATGCTACATTTGATCCTAATGTGCCATCTCAGAAATAATGAAGCAGAAAAGATCTTTATCTTCTGTGAAAGTTGCAGTTATTGGCAGCCATTCAGAAAAAAAAATAAAAGTAATTGCACAATCTTTGGAGATATTGTATTGTTAACTGATTTCAGTGTGAAGCTTGGGTGGTTTTCATTCTGAGTTAATCAGGCAATGGACCATATATGTTGCAAATACATCACTTTCAGACACTCTTCACATATTGACAAATACAATTGCTGGGGTTGCTGCCTGAACCAAAGCTTTCTGTATATTTGGATCCTTCTTTGGTGCAAAATAAATAAATAAGTGAGCAGAAGAAGGAGGACTCCTTACAATGTACCAAAAGCACTCTTCTTGCTGGAGCACAGCACCGTTTGCCATTCGGTTGCTTTATTTTGGAGCAACTGATGCAGATGGCTCAGGAGCTGGTGTGTTTGGGATTGCTCAATGTGCTAAGTATAGAGCTGGGAGTGGAGACAGGGCCCTAAATTCAGCAGGACTCAGTGATGCAATGATTACATTTTAGGGCAGCTGCCTGTGGCACAGGAGCTGGACGCCTCATGAGGAGCCCTCAGCCCCAAGGGGTGCACGGGGCAGGCAAAGAGCAAGCCAGGAGCTGCTGAAGTGCCAGGAGGCACTGGGGAGAGGTCTGCAATGTTAGCAGACCCTCTGAAGATGTGTCTCCATGGCTCCAGGGTCATAAAGGCTTCTCCACTGAGTGTTCATGTCTATCCTTCAAGGGCAGCACCAAAGGCATGGGGCTTTGTCCATGCTGAGAGGAGGAGGCAGCCCCAAGGCCTCCAGCTGGGCAGTGAATCTCCACTGCACCCTCAGTCTCAAGCTCAGTGAGCATGTGGGAGAAAATGCAAGGAATTTTAGGATTTTGAGAAGTTATATTTTGAGTTTGTGCCTCAACATGCTATTGGAGCTGCTTGAAACCTTCTGGTGAATCTAGCTCCATAAAACCTTTGAACATCAGGCTTTCCTGAGGGCTGCATGAGCTCACCCTTCTCGCCCTGAGGACTTCCATTTTCTGAACAGCAGAAGCTCAGGATTATGTACCCACATACGTGTGAAATTAGGTACTGTGCACACAGATGTGAGACAGATGTGGGCATGGAAAAGCAGGAGCACAACACCTCCAGGTGATTCTTAGCCCTGGACTCCCAGAGACAGCTGTGGGGACAGCTGCATTTGTCACAGAATCAGCTGGGAAATAATCAGAAGCACCAGTGGATGGATGGTTCCCTCACTGCTGGTAGTGATGCCTTAGGATTTTAGCTTTTATATTTTTCAAACCCTGTTCTGTGTTAGCGAATAACTCCAAACTCCATGTAGAGTGTTAGCTACTGTCTTCACATTTTGGTCTGACCAAACAATCCCTGTAGGCCTGAAACTCAAGGACACTCTGCCTCAGGCCCCTAAAAGTATAAATCAAAATGAGTTGTGGGGGGGAGCAAACTGTGGGTAAATTACTTCATTATCTGAAGCTGTAATTGGAGGATTAACCCCTGATATGTAAATGGACCAAATTATAATTGTCTGAAAAACTTGTGACCAGCTTGGGTGCACCTTGGGTCCACCTTGGGTGTAGCCCCTCGGAGGCTTTTTGGCTGCCCAGGGTGTACCTGTCTGAAGGCCTTTAATAAATACCCACTTTTTATCCTCCTTATCTTGTCTGGCCTCTGTTCTGGGCAGCCACTCCAAGGCATCAGTAGCAATTGCAGAGCGTCTTTCTCCTCTGCTATCTGGCAGGGCTGGGTTTGCCACCATTCCTTCAGTTTGTGCTGGAACCCAGGAACATTGCCAGTGTTTCATTGGGAGGGCAGTGAACAGTGCACAATAGGATTTGTCACAAGAACACTTTCTCACAGGGTCATGGGTAGAAAGTCCATCAGTTTCCAACAATATTCTCCAAAAGATATTCGGAACCAACCTGGATCCCTTTGTCTACCTATAACTCGTTTGTGGGTCACCTCAAATAGGTGTTACAAAATAATCTAGTTTGGAAAGGCTTCCTGAAAGTATTCTGTGTCACTCACAGAGCAGGACCCCCCTGAAAGGTGGGTGAAGTTGCTCATGGTCATATCCAGTCAAGTTCTGAAGAGTTTCTAAGCACGGAGATCCTTGGGTTGTGTTCTCCAGCACACACACAATGCATGTAACGTGAAATCTTTGTGTATTTACACCTCCTGATTTACACAGAACTCCACCAAGAAGGTGGTAAGTTGGGTTGATTAGAGGCTTTGCTGATGTTGTAAAGCCTGTGGGAGTAACGTGTCTCACAGAAACCACCCAAAACAGCATCACAAGGGCTGCATGCAGGAAGCCAAGCAAACACTGCAGTAACGTCCTCAAAACAGGGACACAGCCAGCACTGGCACCAAGGACAAGGGCCCAGCTCAGAACACGGGGCCATGGCCTTCAGGGCAGGAATCTGCAGAGCCTCGTCCCTCCCCAGGCTCCATCACAACCTGGAAACATGGGGTTTGTGACTCTGCTTCACCTTCTTTACAAAGGGATCATCGTGAGCTGCAGGTTTTTCCATGAGTGCCCATGAGCTGCAGTGGAGATAGAAAATAATTTGTTTTATAATGGAAACTTTATGTAATGAGAATGGTGAGGCTGGACTATTTGTCAGCAACCTCCAGGTGATGAGTTAACCTCCCTGACTCTGTCTCATGTACAGCTCCTAAAATGATAAGTGAAAAACATCCTAAAAGGAAAAATGACACCCCCCCATGCTAAACCTCCTTTTATGATCTTTCACATCCCATTAACAGCTTGGTGCTCATGGTCCTGGACACTGGGTACCTGCACTCAGCATCCTCCAAAAAGGGGAGTTCAGGATGGACATAGAGCTCATCCTCCAGAGAGCTGGGAGGGGCTGTAGCTCTCTAGAGCCTGCTCAAGCTCTTCTGCCTTTTGAGAGTGTTTCCTGGAAGTTCTGGGGGCCGTACTGGTTTGAATCCTCTTACTGTGAAGATTTCTGCAGGCTCAGTGATGTGCTCAGCAGCTTCTCCCTCTCTGCTTGGTCATGTAAATGTCAACGTGAATCATCGGGACAGAAGCAAGGGTATCAGAACTGCTGCATTTCCTGTCCCAGCAGTGACATTTAGAGCATTATTCAAGCCAGTGGTGGTGATAGGGAGGACTTGCTGGAGCTTATCAGAGGATCCAAATCACTCAGGAGGAGCCTCATCAGAAGATGTGTGATAAAGGGCACCAAATAAACAAAACTGTGCCAAAATCTGAGGTGTTTCAGCCTCACTCACAGCACACACATCTTCCCTGGGGTGTTCCCAGGGATCTCTCACCATTTGCCTGCCTTGGGCTGCCTCAGTGCTTTGGGACAGCTCGGCTGCACCTTGGGACACTTTGGGCTGCTCATGGATGCTCCATCCCTGGGAGTGTCCAAGGCCAGGCTCCGTGGGGCTTGGAGCAACCTGGGATAGTGGAAGGTGGGAGGTTGGACTAGATGGTCTTTAAAATCCCTTCCCACCCAAACCATTCTGGGATTCTCTGATTCTGTGGAGAACTTCATGAATGCCTGTGGAGGGTGGGTAGAACCCCCTATTTTCGTTGTACTCTCACCCCAGAGTCTCCAGACACCACCCCCAGCACAGCCCAGCCCCAGCCCATGCTCCCCAGCACTGAGGTGGGCAGGGATTCCTCTTGCATTCTTGATTTTTTCATTGGGAGATCATTTGTCCCAGTTAATCCTCATATTTAGCTGGAAGGATGCTGCTGAACTGGCAGAGTTGTTTCCTGTTTTCTTTGAGTGAATAATGTACAGGAGCCTCTGTGCTCCTACTCCCTGATTCCAGCACTCAAGCTTTGATTGCCATCTCAGTGGTCCCAGTGAAACTTGTTTTTCAGGGATTTATTATAAAAAACAGCAAAATTCCCTTTGGGGCAGTAGCTTGGTAAACACTTAATCAACACAAAGATGGGAGCTAAGCTCTAAATGATCCATTTTCAATCAGCTTCTCCCTCAGATACACTCCTGCTTCCAAGATTTAAACGAAGAAAGGCTTTTTAGGGAAACTAAATTAAAAATAAAAAATCCTCCCTCCAGCCCCCATGCTGGCAATTATTTCTTCCATCCTAAAAAAACTGGTACAGACACTCACTGGAGCGAACTGATCTGAGCAGCAGAGTCTAAGATCAGTAAAAGCCCCCTTAGGCAATATCTTTTAGGTTTGCTATTTTCTTCTCTGGAACTTCTCACTGTGATTTGTGGCGAAGGAATCTTTCTCTATTTTTAATCACTTTCATCACAATCCCTGCTCTCTCGTCCTCCTCCTCCTCCTCCTGGGTCCTTGCTGGGAGCTGCCTGGCTGTCTGTCTGTCGGTCACGTTTGGAAGAGTGACAGATTGCCAAGGGAGGCACAGTCTGGGAGCGCAGTCTTTAGCTGATAATAACTATTTCATCAACATCAGTTCTCCTGTTTTACAAAGCGTAATTCATAAAAAGAAAACCCTCTCGGAGGTTCTCACAATACATAAAAGCCTATAAATAAAATATAAATGAAGAAAACAAGACACATTAATTACATACAGCAGAACAGGCTCATCTAAAAAGCTTGCTTGTCAGTTTTGATCTCAAGTTTGCTGGTGATATACTGTTTTTTATGGCTGGTGGAAGAGAGATGGAGAATAATCCTATCCAGGGATGAAAGGCCAGTGTGGCTGGAGCCTGGACAACAGGGCCACACACAGGCCCTGGGCTTGGCTGGACAAGAGAGCCAGGGGGAACAGAATTTAGCACACTGAACTGCAGAGCAAGAAAAGTGATGGATCCATTTCAAGGTGGGGTGGAGACATCTGAAATTTGATGGGGTCTGAGCACAGAGGAGGCACAAAGCAGGGGAGGTGGGCACATCCCCAGCCCACCCAAAGCTGATCAGCCACCTTTGGGCACACAAAGGAGAATGTCAGGAAGGGAGCAGGAGTTCAATTAAGCCTGGAAACATTCATGGGTGTATGAATCAATGTCTCTGTGAGACAGGGGGAAGCGCTGACAAGAGCCACAGGGGCCAGCAATAATTCATAAGCAGTACAAAATGAAGCTGGTCATGCAATTGATACAGAGGCACAGCACGTGGTTGCTCTGGGAGAACACCATGCCAGCCCTGGGAAAGCTGAGCTGCAAACTTCAACACTGAACACTCCTGGGGGCTCTTCCCCAGCTCCAGCCCTGCTGGCAGGTGCTGGGATGGGCTGTGTCTGCAGAGGATATAGGAAATGGATGGTTAAATACAGAGTTAGAGTAATAAGAGGGACAAAGTTTGACAGAGTGGAGTCACAGCGCAGAGGGCTCACTGCAGCCGGTGCCACCACTCTTGGGGAGATGGGAGAAGTCCCTCTGAACCCACAAGGTGGCTGCTGGCTTGTTTTCATGCCATGGGACTGAAGGAACTCCATGATGGGGCTACTTTGGACTGAGAGCTCTCAGCCAGGTGGGCTTGAAGACTGTCTGGGTAAAAATGTTTGGCCAAGCAGGGAGAAATGCTGTGGGGCAGATCTGGACTAGGGAGTCACAAAGTGCACACTTGACATGATTTCTTTCACAGCAAGACAAAACCCTGTTCTATAAGCTCCATGTCTTGGGTGCCAGCAACATTTGGAAAGTTCCTACAGCACGCAGAGAGGCATTTGAAAAAACGTTGTGCCATCATTTCTAAACCTTGCGTGCAGCACAGAAATTCAGCTGCTCGTGCTTTGTGAGGGCAGGCCCAGGGGCTATCGCTGTGCCTATCAGTATGTGAGGGACATGTGGATAAACATATGATCAAATGAGTGTCACAGCTCCCTGGTGCCGTGCCAGGCAGCATCTGTGTCAGCTGCTGGCAGGGACTTGTGCAAACTCGCGTCTCTCTGCATCCCGGAGTTTATCAAAGATCACACAGCAGCCAGCAGCCTCTCGCAGCTGAAAGACCAAATAAATCTGTGCCTTGTCTCCCAAGGTCCTTCCTGGGGGCTGTTATCTGTGCCAAGAGGAGCAGGGAGTGGGAGGGCGGTGGGTTCACACACACAGTCTGCACCCCCTGGGCCGCCCGCCTCGGGGGCGTGGAGGTGCTGGAGAAGCCTGGCAAGGGCTGGGGAGGCAGCACCAGCTCTGCTTCTCCATAACAGCCACGGGAGACTCTGGGAGGGAGTTTTCCATGGAAAAGTGGGCTGGAGTATTGCTGGAGTGGAGGAACTGTAGGCAAGTATCACTATCTTGGTTTGAAAAGACAGCTGTCTGCTGAGGAAGGCAGGAGCCTCCCCTGAAATGGAAAATGCAAACTCCCTCCCTCCAAATTATTATAATTTTGAAATTAAGGGGCTCTCAAGCAAAGCTATGGGAATAGGAATAACAGTTCTTTACTAGGAAATTAAAAATACAAATACAATAGTACTAAGCAAACCACTGCCAGAGTCAGAGCAGGAGCTGAGCCCCTGTGGGTCAGGGTGGTGGCAGCAGTGCCATTCCATGGTGGCTCAGCCCTCCTGCAGGGCCAGCTGTGCTTCTGCTGGAGCAGGGATCCTGCACAAGGCTGGAGTTTTCCTCTGCAGCTCCAGGGCTGCTGGAGATGGGCCTGCTCTCCCTCTGGCAATGCAGGGCAGAAGAAAGCTGCTCCTCTGGCAATGCAGGGGGCAAAGGCTGCTGTGCTGCTGCCAGGCTCAGATTGGATCCAGGCAGGAATGCTTGGCTCCTGCCCTGGGCGCAGCATCTCCCCATGGGATGATGGAATTGGATCAGCCATGCAGGGACACTCAGTGGCCATGGACAGCAGAGATCTCCTGGAGGGAGGATTGGCTGTGGCAGAGAGAAAGAAACCTGCCCCATGAACAGCAGAGAACTGCCCCACCTCTGACAGATGGGGATTGAACACACACATATCTTACAGCCCAGGACAATTGTCCTACAACCTCTGCTGCCTTGAGAACCTGCTAAGTGCAGGCTCAGTGCTGGTTTGGCTTCGTTCCTCTGGCTGTTCAGCATGTCACCACCCTGTTCATGGAGTTTGCATGTGAATTTAATGCATTTTCTCTCAACATTAACGCTACTGTGTTGGCAGCCCCACTGGGGAGCAGTTTTTGAGAAAGCCTAATTTGGGTGAAAAAATTGCAGGCATCTAAAAACACGGAATGCGTTCAGGCTCATTATGGTTATGTAACCATCCTCAAATTCTGCAAAATATGAAACACATCCCTTTCATGATTTGAAGTTAATGTAGTTAAATTGAAAACATTGTAAAACAATGAAGAAAAATATAAAATGAACAGCTCTATTTTGGACCACAAAAACATTCCGTTTTCCCCACAAAGATTTTTTTCCCTGATATTTACTGGTTGCAGTACTGCTGAGTGTCTTCAGTCATGGATCCCTGTGCCATGGAGGTCTGCTGGCACAGGTTGTCCAGGATGTCAGTGGGGAGGGACCTGCAGGGCTGGTGCAGCTGTGGAAGGACAGGGTCGATGTACTGATGGCTGTGGGCGTCTGTGCTGGGCCACCAGGACCCAAAGTTGGGCAGCACTTGTTCACTGGGGTGCCCGAGAGAAGAAAGGCAGGAACCCATTGGAGTGAGTCCAGAAGGGGCCATAAACAGATCCAAGGGCTGGAGAAGCACTGCTATGGAGCCAGGCTGGGAGAGCTGGGGATGCTCAGCCTGGAGAGGAGAAGGTGAAGGGGAAATCTTAGAGCCCCTTCCAGTGCCCAAAGGGACTCCAGGAGAGCTGGAGAGGGACTGGGGACAAGGAATGGAAGGAGAGGACAAGGGGAATGGCTTTACACTGACAGAGGGTGGGGATATGTTGGATATTAGGGAGGAAATTCTTCCCTGTGAGGGTACTGAGGCCCTGGCACAGGGTGCCCAGAGAAGCTGCGGTTGCCCCTGGATCCCTGGGAAGGTCCATGGCCAGGTTGGACGAGGCTCGGAGCAGCCTGAGACAGTGAAAGGTGTCCCTGCCCATGGCAGAAGGGAGAGTGAGATTATCTTTAAGATCTCTTCCCACACAAACTACTCTGTGATCCAATGATTCTGTGATCAGCTGCTTTTATTCTCCCAATGCCCCAAAATCTCCGCTCTGCAGGACAAGCCCAAGATGGGAAGCTCAGCTGAGCTGGGAATGGCACAAGCATGCCTGGGCTAGCAGCAGTCCCCAGAAGGGCTGCATGTGGCAAAAGCGTGGTTAAAAGCTGTTAAACTACTGCTGGTTTGAGAAACCCCTCTGGGTCTCAGGTTGTGAAGTGCAAAGCCTCCCTCAGCACTAACTGCTGTCAAATATTAATGCAGTTCCCCTTCCAGCTCTTATTCACAACAAATTTTCACTGCAGCAGGAAATGTTGCTACCCACAGCTAGTTTGAATAGCAAAAATGTGGGATTAATTGACAGCTGTAAGACTAAACAAGGAGGCTCCTGACTGAGATATCATTCCCTGCCATGGAAGATGCTGTCAGTCCTGGCACGAACAGCACTGAGGGACAGGGAAGATGCCTCCAAGGAGAGATCCTTGAGTGGGATGGAAAGGAGGGTTCTGTTAAAAAATCCCATGGCCCCTTGGCAAAACTGGATCTCTCCTGCCTGGGTCAGAGGTGACAAGACATGTGCCCCATGTTGGATGACAAGGTGCTGCCCACGCTGCTGCCCCAGAGCCCACAGCGCTCACTGCAGCATCCTCTGCCTCCCACACATCCCTTCTGCTCCTCCTGCCTCCCACAGAGGCTGCCCTGAAAAGTGCAGGGCTGCAAGGAGCATCAAGAGCTGATCAAGACAAATCCCAGGGTTACTCTTGTTCCTGGACACCCCAAACCTTGCCCTGGCCTGTTGACCCTCTGGCTTGGCAGTCTGCTCTTGTTCTCCAGCTTGGTAAGGTGGTTGGGGAAGTAAAGCCTCACAAAGAACCAAATCCAGGCATGCTGGCAGCTCCTTGGATCAGGACCTGGTCCCATCTGAGTGCATATCTGAGCCTGCCTTGCTACTTTGCTCTGGATCCAAGGAGCAACAGGCATTTGTCACCAGCATGGCTCTCCCTGAGGATTCAGCCCTTCCTGGCTGTCCTTGTCCTGTGTGTGCTGGCTCTGCTTGGCCACTGCCATGTCCCCTTCTCCCAGCCCTGAGGAGGGATGGGCATGTTAAAAAAGTGTTAGTTTGCCAAAAGGAGAACAAATGGTGCTGAAGTCCTGCCTCCACCAAAGGCGTCTCCTCCTGAAGAGCAGCAGCAGTTTGTGAGCTGAAATCGTGCCACAGGACACGGGCCAAGGCTGGGCAGATGGAGATGCTGCACAGACAGACCTTTACTGCAACCAAGCAAGCCCAAAATAACAGAGTGCATGAGTCCATCCTCCCTCTTTACACCAGCCTTCCTTTCCTTCTGACTCATTCAGTCTGGGTAATGAATTTTCTTTATTAGTCAGAAATCAATTCCTCCTACTCCTGACCAGCAGACGATGCACTGTGCCACTCCATGTTATCTGCACTTGTGTCTGGCCTGCCACAGAATGTGCCAGGGACTGGGAATTTCAAGCTGAGGGGGCTTGGGAGGCAGTAAGGGCCTGTGCTCCACAAACACCAGAATTCCCCAGTTCAGATTCTGACTGTAAATTTCAGATTTAATCCCACCTGTTTTTTGCAAAGTGAAGCACCATTAACAGGGAGGATGGGGTGGAGACATAGAATCACAGAATGGTTTGGGTTGGAAGGGACCTTAAAGACCATTTCAATCCCTCCTCTGCCATGGCAGGGACACATTTCACTGTCCCAGGTTGCTCCAAGCCCCATCCAACCTGGCCTGGGACACTTCCAGGGATCCAGGGGCAGCCACAGCTGCTCTGTGCCAGGGCCTCTGCACCTTCACAGGGAAGAATTTTTTACCAATATCCCATCCAACCCTGCCCTCTGGCAGTGGGAAGCCATTCCCTGTGTCCTGTCACTCCATCCCTTGTCCCAAGTCCCTCTCCAAAGCATTTTTTAAACATGTCCTAGAAAATTCAGAGAAAACCTTTACATTTTCAGTGGTTGTAACTGCATATAACCAGTGAATATCTTTGCCAAATATGACTTCACTCCTTTTGCAACAGTCAAAAAATTCTGGTGTAACAATTCTCCATATAATGTGCGTTTGCACTTTTCCCTGAGCGTGTGTGACTCTGCATGCCAGAGGTATTCAGTTTCCCTGTAGGTGTAAATGCTGCAATGTAGGGATGATATAAAATCCCAGGGAGTATCACAGGGGTTCATTGAACACACACACACACACACATCTGCACTGTCCTGGGGGATCCAACCAAGCCCTGCAGAACATCTGACACCACAATTGCCAGCCCAGCCCTGATTCCTGCAGCTCTTCCTTCTTTTTCCCTACAAACAGCTCCTGGCTCCTACTGTTGGGTGTCAGGAAGCTTGGGCAAACACTGGAAAAGTTGAGTGTGCAAGATAAATATGGGTCTGCAAGGCCAGCAAGTCTCTGCTTTTTTAAAAAAAAAACCAAACTGGTTCAAGGTTTTCTTTTGACCACAGTGAAAACAGGGCTAGGAAAACAAGTGATAAAGACAGAAAGAGAAATTATCAACTCAGCTAGTCCTACTCAGTGCTTTGCATGTCTTCTCAGTAAGAGCTAGGAACTTGCAAAGTTGTCACGTTCAAGGTACCCAAAATTCTTTCAGAAAACAGGAAATGAAAGGAAGGGTCCTAAATACATATTGAGCACTCATTAGAGGGTTACAGCTCGAGACCTAGATGCTGCAGTAGCTCTGCTGAAAAACTCCAGTGACCCGGGCCACTGCAGCCTGCTTTGGAAAGCCAATCCAAGCAGGAGTAGCAGCAAGAATAAGTTCAGCCCTTCTTTCCCAGGAAGGTGTTGTTAGGAGTGCAAAAGGTGGTTATTTGTACTAAATTTTTGCTGGTTTCAAAGGAATGCACCTGAAAAGCCTTGTGCAGAATGAATATGGAAAGACCAGCAGAATGGAGAAAAGCAAAGGTCTTTTCTGCAAAAGAGGCAATTTTGGAAAGGAGAGAAAAAAAAAAGAAACAAAATAGAAATTCTAAAGAGTTGTGCCTGACTAAGGGAGTGAGGGTTTTTTACAGGCAGTACTGAGGGGTCCGTAAGCCTTTGCAGTAAGGAAGAAAAGAAATCCCACTGTTCTACAAACAGCAGCAAGGGTTTCCCAGGAAGCCCAGAAGACTCATAATTCTGAATGGCATGTGGATCCAGCACTGTCCTGCTGTGGCAGGATAACCAGGTGCTATTAAGGCATTAACAGAGCTGCAGATTATAAGGTCAGGGGAAACACTCTGATCAGAATGAGATACTCCAGAAAACATTCACTGTTCAAGGTGAATCACTCTCAAAAAGAGAATTCATGCTAAGGAAGCACTGAAGACCTCCGGCAGAAATAATCTCCAGCAGCCTGGTGCATGAGGCTGTGAGGAAGCTGTTTATTTATAGAGCTCAACAGAGCAGCTTTGCCTGGTGATTGATAATATTGCCCCCATGGATGATCCCATGTGTGAATCCAGGTGAAGAATCTCCTCCTGTGTTTGGGTTGAACAGGGGAAATGCAGAGCCTTGCTGGGAGCAGTGAGATCCAGGAACAGGAGCTGTTTCTCTCACAGACCATCCTGCTGCCCATGTCTCATGTTCTTGTATGCCCTTGTTGTGGTTTGAAAGCAAAACCAGTGAGAGACTCCAAGTCAGAAATACAGTTTATTAGGAAAAGAGAAAAAAAACCCAAATACATGCAATAATACTAAAGAAAAACCACTGACAGAGTCAGAATACAACTGACAGCCTGTTGGTCAGGGTGTTGGTGGCAGTCCAGATGAAATGGTCTTGTTGAAGTGGTGATCCTGTAGAAATGATCTGGTAGCTCTTGTCCTCTGGAAAGCAGTGGGGAAGGGTGGCTGCTCCTCTGGGAATCCAGGGGAAAGACTGACCTGTCCCAAACCCAGATTATATCCAGGTGGGGATGCTTAGCTCCTCCCCCTGGGCAGAGCATCTCACAATGGGCTGATAGCATTCTGTGAGTCATGGTGGGTCCTTGATTGCTCATTAGACAGAAATGGCTCCTGGAGGAGTTACCCTGAGTCTCGAGGCAAGGCATTGATGGGCCCCTTAACAGGAGAGAAGGAAAAAAACAATGCTCCTCCTGGTTTCAGCAGCTCCTGAGGATGGGAATAGAATACATCTTTATACTGTAACCTAGGATAGTCCTGCTCGTTGCTCCTTGTCCCTGTCCCAGCTCCCTGGAGTTGTGGGAATGGTGGAGGCCAGAAACTGCCCAAGAGGAGCTGCCATCACACCCTGTGCATCTTCCCACTTAGAGATTGTCATGCCCTGTGACTCCCACTTTGTCCTGGAGCTGACAGTTCATCTGAATGTCCAGCCCCAAGCCTGGAAGAAGAGCTTCCAGCTCGTCCCAGGCTGCGTGGAATGTGGTCCTGACAATGAGGAACGGGCTAGCTTAGCACTACAAAGCCATTCAGCAGGTAAAAAAGGTTGCCAGGATGTTTGGAAGCTGGCAGCCTGAACTCTGCTGTAGATGTTCACCTACCAGGTGGCTCCACATGTAGGCAAGGCATGAAAACATGACCCTGAGTGGTGTCTGATGGGTTGGAGAGATGAAGGTGGGTCCATCTGCAGTGGAATGCGTTCACACAGGCAGCAGGAGGCTCTAAACCAAACTGGTAAAGATTTTCACTTCCATCTCTTTGGCATGATTTCATTCCATCTAATCAGAGCTGCTGCTATGAATTTCCCAGTCTCTGATACAAGTCTGAGAGATACACACAGACAGCTGACAGTGAATCCAGTTTTGAGTCTTTAAAGATTTACTTCTTTTCTTCTGTAAGCTGGGTTTCTTGTGTTCAGTGACAATCCAGAGAGGGTGGGACGTGGACACACACTGGAGCTTTCAGCAAAGGATGTATCAGCATTTGGGTCACAAGCTACCCCTAAAACCAAAGAATAATAACATTTTCTGAAAGACACATCTGTAGGAATGGTCTAAAAACACTTAAAAATAATTTAATTTTATTGACACCTTGATGACAGGATAGAGGCTGAGTTTCCAGATGACATGAAATTTAAGGTGAGATGGTGAGGTCTCAGCCAGTCTTTCTTCTGTCTTTCTGAGTTCTTGATTCAATGGGCATCTCTTGGATAATTAATTTGGGGATATTTTTCAGAGGCCATTAGAGGTGAAAACAGTGCTGGCTAGTGAATGGCACCACTCAGAGCAGCTGTAATTTCTGCCCAACCTGCCTTACAGGGATGCCAACACCTCAGAGACAGCTGAACCCTGGCATCAGGATGGTTTTGGTGGCTAGCAGGCCTTGAGAAATTTGTGGCAATGTTAGAAAGCTCTAACAAGCCAAGTGGCTTTCTATTTACATATTTACATCTCTAACCTGCTCAGGGTTTGCACCCCAGTCCACATTTCTTGGCAGAAAACTAAATCTGGGGATTTTTTTTTTTCTTTGACTAGAGGTGGGTGAGCAGAGCCAGCATCCCAGAGAGGGCAGCTCCAGGCAGGGCAGTGCTCTTGAAGACATTTTGTTTTTCCTTCACAAACACAGCTCCTGGTGCAGGTATTTAGGGAACAAACAGTCCTTTTGTAGACCAAATATAAGTGGTTTGTCATTATCTTGAGAACAAACTGTTTGTCTCACCAGTTGTAAACACTCTGAGAACAGCTATTTAGTCCTGCCACTAGAATTAATAGTAATTTAGGTCACTTTTGCAGTATATACTGGCTGCAGATGTAGTCTCCCAGAGTTTCTTGTTGTCCTGGTAGAAAGGATAGAAGGAAGAGAATTATGTGCCATTTCTTCTCTACAAGCCACAAGTCATACACCAAAATGCAGGGAAAATGCTGCAAACAAGCAGCTGCTTTGTGTCCATGTGTGTGTGACAGAGGCAGAAAACACACCCATGCCTTCCTGACAGAGCATTTCTTGTCAGGCACCAAAGAGGCCGTGAGCTTATTTAACTGAACACAAGAGGAATTTGCAAATCACGTGAGTTTGCCAGCACTCCCAGCAGTCTCACAAATGAAAACTCTTCATTCTCCCAAACCCTTCTCTCTCTGAGATCTGACACTGTCATGCATAATGCCCTGTACTAATTTTTCTCTAATTATTTTCCAGCAGGAGCCATGTAATTGTGGAAGAGAAGAACTCCTAAGTGGCAGTGTTCTTACTGTCTCTTGCCATGTTTCTGGGTCATCACAGATCTGATTTGCTCTAAGGAAGAAATAAGTCAAATTCTCCACTTTGGGACTGGAATTGAACTCCTCGTCTTTCTTGGCTGGCCTGTTATAAAATCATGGAATATCCTCGGAGGAAAGGGAATCACAGGGATCATCCACTCCAGCTCCTGGCCCTGCACAGGCACTCCAGAAATCCCTCCCTCTGTCAGAGCATTGTCCAAATGCTCCTGGAGCTCTGTGAGCCTTGGGGCTGTGATTGCTTCATACCCACACCCAAATTTCCTGACCTGTTTGGAAAGGCCCCTTCCAGGTGAGTGTGCTTGCACCAGAAAAGGAAAAATCCCAGGATTTCAATACCATAAGGCTTCAACACTGACCCTGGCCCTCACTGACAACACAGGCTCAGCACTTCCATTCACCCATCTGTCAAAGTTTGGGAGCTGTTTCTCTTCCAATCAATCAGCTCCAAAAGACTGGGGAGAAAAGTGGTGACACCCTGACCTTTTAAGCTGGAGAAGAGGCAAAATATATTTTTTGTAGACCACAAAAAGCAAAGTTTGGCTTTTCCAATCCTGTATTTTATACCAAATGAGAGGTAACTGGAAAGAACTAAAGAAACAGTGGATTTCAAGGGGGGAGAGTATGATGCTGGTGCAAACAAACCAAAGTAGAAGGGACGTACCACAGGAGTGTACCGGGGAAAAGCAAGATGAGTTCCCCAGTACTGGCGGATCCCCAGGTGTCCTTTGTTGTCCAGAAAATAAGAGAAAGGAGAGAAGGGACCTAAAAAAGACCTCAGATTGGAGCCCAGGAATAAACAGATTAAAAAAAATCTGGGAAAAGTGTAAAAACAGAGATTATTTGCTCTGCACCTGTATCCCCTTGCCTGTTGCTAGCAAAAGATCACCCAAGCCTTTTGAGAGAAATCCAAGGGCTGTTGCTTGTACTCAGACTAATATTTGACAGTTGGAGAATAATAAATACTCAGCTTTCAGACAAGCAAAATGTTATTGTTTTACAAAATCCTAACTTGAGTGTGGTAATTAAAAGCATTTTCATTAGGCATTGCCAATTCCGCCTACACGTCAGCGCTCACAACAACTTGTCATCCGTGTGGGAATGGATCCCAAACAAGGAAAGGGCTTTTACAAGTGGTTTTTCCCTATTATTTTTAGACTATTTTCTACAGTTTTCTGGGCTGTTGGGGAGCTACAGACCTGCAGCTGATTAAACCTGTCTAAGGAGAGGAAAAATAGAGAAAAGAGTTGTGAAGAGGAACATAACTGGCTCTGGTGGTGGAGAGAGCAGAATTCAGAGGGCTTCTCTCATGCTGCGAAGGGTCAGGAATGCAGACAGGAATTAAGGAAAAATGGCTTTTGACTCCAAGGATAGTGAAGCACTGGGGTGGATCAGCCAGCAGGGCTGGGGAGAGAGCGAAGAGGATGTGAACGGGAGGGTCCGCTACTGATTTTAAAAGAAATAGGTTTTTTGAGGTTCCTGTCAGAAAGAACAAATATAAAGGTGATGCTGTTTGGGATTCACTTTGTGAGGTCCCTTCTAGCCCTACTCTTTGGGGTTTTTGCCAAAAGGTAGATTCGTGTGACCAGGTGTCACGCTCGCACGTGCACAGTGCCCTGCTCCTCTCACACCTTGGGCACCTGGAGATGGGCAAGCTCTGGATTCTGGAATAACAAAACCCGCTGAACCTTTTGGCTTTGCCATGTGCAGGAGACTCCTCAACCTGCACTGGGGCCTGGTCCCCACCTTTAAAAAGCAGGGAAATTGCACCTGGCAGGGCTGGCATGTCCTGTGCAGGTCTGTGAGGGCAGGCAGGGGCTGAGCTGCTGCATATGGAAGGCAGAAATCCCCGAGGGCTGGCTCAGTGTGTCACACAGTGCTCACAGAAACACTTGCCATTTGAGTCTAATTTATGATTATCCCACTCACTTCAGAAAATCCTGTTTATTTTTCTGAGACATTAATTCTTCTGACCGCAGAATAATTTTTAACCCAGTTTGTAGTCAGATGCCTGGAATGCTGCTGCTGCTGCCTATGGAGCATGCTGCTCCTGGTGAGCACTTGGCACTCGTGGGACACAGGAGGATGAGGACACAAGGACAAGGTCCCACCAAGCCACCTGCTCCCCTCTGTTCTGCCTGATCCACTCCTTGTCTCAGGGTCTCCATCCCAAGCATATATTTCCCATAATGTAAGAGCTTTTGGTGAAGTGGTGCCTCGTAGGAGAGAAGAGGGACAGATCACTTTGCTGGCTACTGTCCCTTGTCACAGAAGCTCTGGTGGCACCACTCTGGGCTATCTGGCCATCCTGTCTGACTCTCAGGAGGAGCCACTGAGGGCTTTGCCTTCCAGAGCAGTACAGTGCAGTACATCCACAGTGATATTCCCACAGGCATTGTCTGGTTCCCAAATTCCTGTGCTCATCCTGCACCAAGAGCAAGGTCACTTGGAGCAAGCCTGGATTCACCATCAGCCTTTTCAAGCCAGCCTGAGGAAGGTTTTAAACTTCCTGGTGCAGTACATTTTGCTATGAATACTATTTTTTTCTTTTTTTTTTTTTTTTTTTTTTTTGAATGAAGACTTTAGTTGGCCCTGGCTGTTTTCCCTTCAGTGAGGAGATCATCTTTGCAACCTTTGTATAATTTATGTTTTCATACCAGGAGGAGATGAGTGACAGTGATCACATGTAGGTAACATTCCCACCACCACTGCCACATTCACACTGCAGCCTCAGCACTGGAAAACAATTGCAGCCACCCTGGGCATTCCCTGATAATCAATTTAACCTCCTTTAATTAAAGTAGAAAAGGGATCATCAAGCACCATAAGCTGCTATGAAAGCATATTTAAAAGATTCCTTCTAGTCACTTTTTTGGGCAAGAGATGAGCTGATAAACTTAAAACTTAGACTGGGAAGATCATATTCCACAGTTCCACACCACCTGCGGGGTCAGGTTGGGATTTTAACAAGAGCTGGTTGCAGAGCTCTCTGTGTGCCATGATTTCTGTGCCAGTTTGTGTTGCTGGCAGAACTGAAGGCAATGGCATTGCTTTCGAGAAATATTTTCTGCAGCTGAATATTTTATTTTGAAAAGTCTGTTATTGTTGTTAATACCAGTTTTTAGCTGCAGAGAGCAGGCTTTTTTTTCCATCTCAGGGGAGATGAAGAAACAGCCTTTGGGTGCAGTTTGGGAAATGCTGATGTTTGCCCTCACCCCTTACTGGCTCTTGCAGGTGTGTGACCTCTGTAGCAGATCTTCCCAATATCCAGTTTTCAGAACATTTTATTAGGCTGGAAAACACCCAGCACTGGATCCTGCAGGGAGCTGCCTGGAAGCCAGTGCCTCCACACTGGGCTAAGGAGCTAAGGACATCCTAGGACACTGCTTTAATCCATGGCTTGTAATCCAATCCTTCTGGGCTGCTTTGAGGACAGGACTCCTCCTTTGCTGGGGTGGGGGAAAGAGATACCATGGCCCTCCCCTCCTGGGGCTGCAGGTCTGGATGCTGGGCACTGCCCAGCACTTCCTTCCCTGCCAGAAGAGAGAAAAATCTCTTAATTCCAGGGAGAGATAATTATCCCTGACCAAGTCCTCAGTCTCTAATCTGCAAACAGCTGCCAGTACATAATCACCCAGCTCATTAAAAGTGACAGTGCTCCAGCTCCTTGCTTCAGCCACGTCCTCTCCTGCACTGACATTCCGTCTCATCTCCTCCTGCTCCTGACTGAGGAGCTGATCCCTCTCCAGCAGCACCACGGACAAGGAGAAGTGGTGATAGCTCATCCTTCTCATGCCCTTTCTGGGAAATGAAGGCAGAGCTGCACCCATGAACCTTGGATCATCTCTGGCTGCCTCTTGCTGCTGTTTGGACCCGATCCTAATTCCCACCTGCGGCCAGCTGCTCCCCCATATACAAATGCTCCTCACTTGATCCCAGCGCCAGAGCTGTAAGCAAGGCCATCGTGGCCAAAAGGATGGAGTGTTTCCTTGGATAATGAGAAAAGTCACTGCAGGGGAGTGAAGTTCTCCCCGTGCTGGGACTGGAGCAGAGTGTTCAGAGCAGGAGCACTGGAAACATATGGAAACATGTAAGAATATTGGGGCCAGGAAGCCTCTGTGTCTCTGTGGCATTGGGACTGTCTCAGCCCTTCTTCCTTTGAACCTGCTCCTGCAGACACTGCTCAGACACAGGGTATGTGGGCACCTCTCCTCTCCTTTTTTTTTTACTCAGCAGTACCTAGAAGAGTTGTTCATCTGGGGTGTGTCCCAGGCCCTTCTGTCAGCACAGCTCCTGCCAGGCACAGGCTGAAACAGCAGCCAGCACTGTTGTCTCCCAATAAGCATTTGCCTGTCTGAATTGCCCTGTTTATTTTGCAGATGTTCCCATGTTATTCTGAATTAAATGAGACACCAGTTTTCTTTTTGGAGTAGGTTGATCTCTCAAGCTGCCTGCTCCTTTTGGAGGAGAAACTAGGAAAAAAACCCACCTGCTGAGTGGCAAAAAAACTTCACTCAGTCTGTGTCTCAGGCAGAACTCTCTGTGTGTCTGTGTGTGTGTGTGCATAAAGCTATGTGAACTCCACTTGCCAATGTGGAAATGATGACAGAAAGCCAGAGAAAGGTCTCATTGGCTCTAAAACTTAAGGTACCTGCAGGACTCCTGCATGTATTCCCATGGGAAGTGTGTTTTGAAGTCTCTGTGGACAGTTTTAAGGTCTGAGTTTGAAGCAGCTCCAGGCTGTGTGGGAAAGGCTGCTGGAAAGCTGCTGCTGGAGCTGTCTCTGCCTGCTCTCCCTCATCCCTTCTGGGGCCAGTGCTGGGCCTGACATCCTAACAGCTGCAAGATCCAGCTAATCCCATTGCACCAGTGAAATGGCCCTAAATCATCCCTGTCTGATTCTGGGCTCCAAAGAGACATTTCATGGGTGATTGTGAGTGATACAGTGTGTGGTAATGGATGTATTTAAATGGGATTTATGGGTGACACCTGTCACATAGACCCTTCCATCAGTGACAGGCTGCAGAGATTTACACAGTGACACTGAGATCTGAGCTGCTGTAAGAGCTCCCTCGGCAGTGTTGGAGCCTTACAGGATTTGTCAGGAGCACAAACTGGGCTCCTTTGGCCACTGGCTGGTACAGCACCACACAAAATCTGTGCCAAAGGCTTGAGTGCGTTTGGCATCTGTCCATAGAGGATTTCCTTAGCCCCAAAGCTCTGTTTGCCTCTTCCTCAAACATTGTGGGAGGTGTTTTGGTGAGTCCTTGGTCACAAAAGCTTCACAGGTGCAAGCAGCATCCCAGAAGAGCCCCACCACCTCACCACATGATGGGTGCTCCTCCTTCCCATGTGCTTCCCACAGTTCATAGTGTCCTAGAATGGAAGGGGCTTCAAAGCACATCCAGTTCCACCCCCTGCCACGGGCAGGGGCACCTTCCTCTATCCCAGGCTGCTCCAAGCCCGTCCAACCTGGCCTTGAACAATTGCAGGGATCCAGGGGCAGCCACAGCTGCTCTGGGCATCCTGTGCCAGGGCCTGCCCACCCTCACAGGGAACAATTCCTTCCCAATATCCAAGGTGAATCTACCCTCTTTCACCTTAAACCATTCTCCCTTGTCTTATCACTGCTTGACCTGGCAAAACGTCCCTCTCCAGCTTTCCTGTAAGTTCCCTTCAGGTACAGAAAGGCTGTTCCTCTTTGCTGATGACTCTGGCTAAGGTGGACACCCCTCAGCTGGGCCACCAGGCTTCTCCTCCATTCCTGCACAGACCTCCCCGCCCAGCTGCCCTCTCCCCGTTCTCCCTGGATCTCCAAGCTGTGCTTCCAAACGCTCTCCTCCACCTCCCCATTCCCCCCATCTCCAGCAGACATCTCTGCCAGCCCCATCCAGGAGACCCTTCGTGCCCTTCCTGTGGAGGATTGGTGGGGATATCTGCAGTGAGATGATTTCCAGGAGACCTCTGCCAGGGCCTGATGTTAACTCACCGTGTCAGCTCCGCTCAGGCACAGCCGGGCTGGCCAAGGTTCCAGGCAGGATTTCCATTGTTTCTTATTTTATTTGGGGGGCAGGGAGGCCTGGTAGATTGATTTTATTTTTCCTCGTTGCTCTTCTCCCAAGATCTGTCTTTGGCTGTTTACGTGAGGCAGTTCATATCGCAGCACTCCCAGACACTCACACAGGCACGGATCAAACAGCTGAAGTCACCAATCAGTCTAAACATGCCCAATATTCACAATATTTTGCTTCCTGAGATATCAAAGGTGGCTGGATACTACCTTGAATTGACCTGTGGGAGTTGACTGTGTGAGAACATTTTCTCAGCAGCAACATGATACATTTCTTGCTTCTTGGGCTTTTGGTTTTTTTAATCTATATCTTTATAATTCTGCCGTAAGGCAGCCTTGGATTTGTAAAATTAGCCTGTCATAACAAATTCATGTCCTCATCAAAGGCTGCTGTTGTGCTTCCTCCCAGACTGGAGCATTCACAGACTAAAGCTGTATTATCACAGTGATTTCAAAGTTCAATAGTGTATTTTCAAAAGCAATTGCTTTTAAATGCAGTTTGTTACATAACAGCAAATTTAGACTTACACTTTTCCTCAAAACGAAAATTAAATTCTTTAAATAGTAAGTCAGCTCCTGTTCACTCTTGTCTTTGATTTTCTTATTCTAAAATGATTCAGCTATACTTGGTGCCCCTGAAAGTGCAAGGTTAGAAGGACTATATAAAGTCTTTTTATTACAAAAAATGGGATTTTTTAAGCCCAGAGAAAAGTGGACCCCACATTTTAAATCTCTCAAAGTTCTCAAAAGTCTCTCACATGACTCTCTGGCCGGAATGAGACCGTTTTGTGCAGAGAGATCCAGGGCTGACTGGGATTGAGAGTCATGGAGGGCTGTGCTGGAGACTGGGGTTGATGAGAAGGGGATATTGATGGAAACATCTCTGATCAGAAAAAAAACACTCAGCAACACAAAACCCTTCTCCTTCTGATGCAGGACACCACCTTTATTTTTCTGGATGTCCTCTCTTGTCAGGGTGGAACAAGTTCATCTCCTTCAAATCTTGTCTGCTTGCGTTTCCTTGTTGGGATTTTCTCCTGGCCCCACAACTCCTCTTTCATTACGTGGCTCAGGACACTGCCTCCTCCCACGGGGTATCCATGGGGCCCACTTTGGCCATTTTTTGCCCAGCCTTTCCTTCCACACCCACGTAGCACACCCGTCTTTCTGCCTTGGGTGGTCTTGACTGAGATCCATCTCATTTTTTTGTGAGGTGCAGAGTTTGGACACATCCAACCCAGTGAGCATCCTTAACTGGCAAGAGAAAGGAAGACCTTGAGAACCACAATTAATTTGACCTCCCTGTTTTATGTAATTGTCTTCAGAAATATCCTTAAAACCACCTCAACATCATTCTGCAAATCCATCCTGAAGACTTTCCTTTCCCCTGGCAGGCACCCACAGGTCCTGGGTGCATTAAAAGCACTATCTATCACATTGACCAATAAAATCAGGTTGTTTGGTTGTATTTCCTCCTCTTTCTGTGCCCCCTATTTTAGTTTCCTTTGGTTTATGGTTAAATTGTAAGTTTAGGAGGTGCTGTCTTTTAAGCAAAATAATAATAATAGTAATAATAATAATAATAATAATAATAATAATAATAATAATAATAATAATTTGACAATACACATTTCTAATTAGTTGGGACCAATTTTGATTGGTGAATCTACACAGGAAGATGCTGGATAATAAATGTTTAGGTGACATCCCACTGGACTCTGGGAGATTTTCCTTTCTTTTCCACAGGTGCTGCCTTGTCTTGTAATATAATTTGGAGACACAAGCACCGAGCTCACTTACTGCTGAATCAACAGTGCCATGTCCATTGTTATTTCTGAGATCTGTGGCCTAAATTGTCAGCTTTGGGAGCCTAAAGGCTCCTTAACTCAAGATGCTGATCCCAAACCACCATCCATCTGCAAAGACAAATAATAATTTATATGAATGTGAGCTGAAAAGATGCAGGAATTTGAGCCTGTAAGTCCAGTGCTTACTCTGCCATTAATTAAGGTTATCTCTTTATTAGTAATTTCCCTTGCCACAGCTCAGACAGCATCAGTCCTAGTGAATAGAAGATGCTCTTAACCTTGCTTTTTTTGGCAGTTTGGGAAATTAGAGTTTATTGATTGTAAATGAATTCTTACCAACTGGTGCTCTGAGTTACGTGGGTAAAGAAATGAACTGCAGCAGATCTGGAGCTCTCAGGTCTACCTGTGAGCTGGGGACAGATTTTATCCAGCCCCTTCCCATAAAATATGGTCATTAATCAGCAGAGATAATGTAGGAAGTAGCAGATGGGCTTTCCCAAGGAGCAGGCAGACAGCATGATCATGTGGGGTTTGGGAAGGGTGGCTGTGGAACAGCAAGGAAATGAACAGAAACAGGTGCTCACTTTTGAACAGTGATTTCTGGGCTTGAGTGATCAGAGGTGTCAAGGTGATCCTAGTTCAGCCCAGCAGTGGGCAGTGAGAAAAGTGTAAAAAATGAAGGTGAAAAGGGTAAAATTGGTTCCTGGGGTCACCATCACCCAACACCACTTGACTCTTGTGCAATGGTGACTCTCACCCAAAAAATGTGCTCACAAACACAAGGGAAGCCCAAGAGGCTTCCATGTCCAAGAGGAGCTGGGCGCTGTGGTTTGGAAATGGAGAAGGCTGAGAGCACCCCTGGACTTGCCACCGGAGTTATCAAGTTGGCTTCTTGTGACAAAATGACAACTTGGCCATTCAAAGAAAGTTCAGGGGCCTCTCAAGTTTTATGTCCTTGCTAAAGGCTGATTCAATCACAGAAGAAATACAATTTTGGCTCTTGGCTGCCTGTCATTCCTTGCTGAGTCATCTCAGCATCCAGACACATTGGAGCATCCATGCTACAGCACAGAGCTGAACCAAGACCATGTGAGTAATGAGGAGCAAAGAGTGAAAGCAAAAGGCTGAGAATCTCAGCATAAAGTTCACAGGATGAATTAATGAATGATTTTCATAGAGAAATAAGAACTATACTCTCCAAGGAGATTACTCACAATGAACAATTTGATCAGCTCCAGCCTGAAGAAAGGAAAAGGGGAAGAAATAAATAGTCTTTCTCCAAAAGGAAAGGCTATTAATACTGCAGTGTCTTAATGGCTCACATGAGGACCATTGTTATCAAGTGTATTTATTAATAGCCTGGATGCCTGAGCATTCATCTCAGTGCATGGGCAGTGAAAAGAAAATTTGTGGATAAATATGAAACTACGTGAAATGGTCAAGTCTTGAAAGCTCGGGGAGGAAATTCCACAAGTTCCATGATGGGGCAGTGCGGTGGCTGAATGAATTTGGTGCATAAAAGGCAAAGTAATGGGAATTGGAAGAGACAATCTGGACTATTTGTGTCCATTAATGGGTTCTAAATTGACTGTAACTGCCCAATAAAAGCTGATCATCAATGTGAAATGTGATGGGAGCATCTGCCTGCTGTGGTGTGCAGAAGCTGTCAAAGAGCGAACAAAATTTGTGAGCTAAGAAAGGGAACAAGGAAGACATGAAATCTAGCAAGGTCCTGGAGGGTCACACTGGCAGAGACCTCTGTGCTTGGATGCTCATCCCCAGCCCCCAGAGCACTGCAAACCTACTGCTGTCACCTCCCCAGCTCGGAACTGTAGGAGCCTGGGGGAGACAGCCCCAAGGGAAAACTTTCCAGACCTCAGTCCACCAGCGTCTGGGAGAAGTCCCTGTTTTCCAGCCCTGACACAAGACTGTAATCTCTGCCATAAGGTCAGAGCCCCTCCTACACAGGGGGATTATTCATAGAATATTTTAGGCTGGAAGAGACCTCCAAAATCATTGAGTTCAGCCATTAACCAGCACCGCCAAGCCCACCACTCTCCCATGACCCCAGGTGCCACTTCTGCTCCTGGTGTTTCCCACCCTGACCTTCCATAATAGAGCTCAGGACAGCAGCCATCAGCCCTGTGCACTGTTGGTACCAAAACTGCAGCCAGCACAGAGCCAACTGCCCCAAAACCTCTTCCAGAGCTGGAGGTTCTTCCCTCCCTCTTGCCACTGGCCCTGGGACCCAGCAATGTCCTTCAGCAATCCAGGTTCCTTGTCTTCCTCTAACAGCACCAATTACCTGCTCACATACTGTGCTGAACCATTTTAATGTTTTAATCCCATTTCCCCAGGCTGCTTCCTTTGGAAAATGAATACCCATTGTGAGGAGGGAATTTTGTGATTCCTGCATGAGCATCCCTCCCTGTGCAGCAGCAAATCCCAGGCAGCAGCATGGATCTTGTATCTCACTCCTTTCCACATGGATTCCTCCTTCACTTGGTCTGCTGCTGTCGCTGCCTCCAGTGTTTTCACAAGTCTTTTCTTCCCCTCACCTCAGCCAACAATAAATTTCACATTTTCTGTGGGAGAAGAGGCTCTTCCCTCACCTGCCCTGACCCCTGATTGCCCTTTGGTTCCTTTCACGCCCATGAGATGTGTTTGATTTGGGTGTTTGCAGGTGTTGGGGGATTTGGATTATAAAACTTTACATATGATTTCATCCAAGCCTGAACTCAGTGCTGGCTTTCTGTGCTGGCTCTTTGAGCACCTGTCAGCAGACAATGAACCTTCTCCAATTTTCCTGCTTCAAAACCTTCCCTTACCCTAAGCCTGCCATGGTGGACATGGATGTTTGGCAGAGCATTTTCCTTGGAGTACAGCTTGTCTTCAAACCCCTTCCACATAGTGCAGCACTTAATATACATCACATAGCTCTCCTTTTTCAGCTGCTCCGTGCACCAAGTTAAAATCCAATCTCATGCCCATTCCATGAACAAGCTTCCAGCTAGCATTCTCTCCCTAATGTCCTCCACTCCCTACCTGGGCACTTAAAATCTTCCATTACTCTCCTCTTTCTACATATTTTATTGTTTGTTCCTATCACATCCCAGTCTCGTTTTTTTCTCCTGTACAGAAAAGGAGAGATGATTTTCCCATCACCCTATTTATTGTGTTTTTATCTCATGAAGTCTGTGGCTAAGCAAATGCTCATGGTCAAACCCTTCAATAAAATTGAAGCATATAAAATATTGTACAAGCAGCAGTGATAACTCCATTAAGGAAGGCCCCAAATCTGTATAATTCCACTGGCTTCACTGGAGTAGGTCTTCATAGGAAGGAGGGTAGATGGAAAGTGTTTCCAGCACTGGCCACATTAGAAATTGCTATTTTCAGGTCCTATTTAAAAGCTTGCAAAATGTTGTCCTTTGGACTGAAATTGCTTATAATCAGCACCTATCCCACCGTGATTTCTCCCTTGTTTTGAAAGTTTCTGCAGAATTAGGAGATCTGCTTTTGAATACAGTAAAGAAGAAAATATCTTCTTTTTTTTAAGTCTTTCTGACCTTTTTTTCTTGGCAGCTCTACAGCTGAATTGGCTGTGGTTTGAAAGATGCAATTTGGCAGGAAAATAGCCCTCACTGGGGAGCAGTGCAGGGCTTTGTATTGCAGGAAATTGGGTTTGATTTGCCCATGCTAGAAGTATTCAAAAATTGCAATCTGACCATATGCAGTGGAGGGCTTTTGCTAAGCTGATTAGAGGACACGGAGCCAGGGACAAGGAGTCTGCATGAGCCAGAGAAAAAGGGAGTTCCTGAGGGATGGACAGGGGGACCCCAGTGTGGTGGAGAGGGATGCTCAGCTCCTTCCACCTTCAGCACAGAATGCCAGGATGGGTCAGGTTGGAAGGGACCACGGTGGGCTCATCTGGTGGCACCTCCCTGCTCAGGCAGGGCCATCCCAGAGCACAGGGCACAGCAGTGTGTCCATGTGGCTCTGGAATAGCCCAGGGAGGAGACCCCAGAGCCTCTCTGGGCTCTGCTCAGGGCTGGCTCTGCCCGGGGCAGCAGTTCTGCCTCCTGGGCAGGAGAATTGCCGGGCTCAGGCCCTGCCCGTGGCTCTGGGGCCATCGCTGGGCCTGGAGAGAGCCCGGGCCTGCTCTGAGCCCGGCACACAGGGACGGACAGGCACGGACAGGGACACACGGACGGACAGGGGGACACACGGACGGACAGGGGGACACAGGGACAGACAGGGGGACACAGGGACGGACAGGGATGGACAGGGGGACACACGGACGGACAGGGGGACACAGGGACAGACAGGGGGACACAGGGACGGACAGGCATGGACAGGGGGACACAGGGACGGACAGCCATGGACGGGGACACAGGGACGGACAGGGATGGACAGAGATGGACAGGGATGGACAGGGGGACACAGGGATGGACAGGGGCACAGAGGGATGGACAGGCACAGACAGGGGGACACAGGGACAGACAGGGGGACACACGGACGGACAGGGGGACACAGGGACAGACAGGGGGACACACGGACAGACAGGGATGGACAGGGGGACACAGGGATGGACAGGGATGGACAGGGGGACACATGGACAGACAGGGATGGACAGGGGGACACACGGACGGACAGGGATGGACAGGGATGGACAGGGGGACACAGGGATGGACAGGGATGGACAGGGGGACACAGGGATGGACAGGGACACCCAGGGACACACAGGGATGGACAGGGATGGAGAGGGGGACACAGGGATGGACAGGGACTGATCGGGATGGACAGGGATAAACTGGGACAGACAGGGACAGACAGGGACGGACAGGGACACCCAGAGACAGACAGGGACACCCAGCAACACCCAGGGACAGACAGGGACACCCAGCAACACCCAGGGACAGACAGACTAGGACACACAGGGACAGAGGGGGACACCCAAGGACAGCCAGGGCCAGCCAGGGCTGAGGCCCCTCTCACTGGGGCTCCTCTCCAGGCTGAGCAGCCTCAGCTCCCTCAGCCTTTCCTGGGCACGGAGATGCTCCAGGCCCTTCCCCAGCTCCAGGAGCTGCTGGCCCTGCTGTGCTGAGGAGCCAGAGCTGGGCACAGCAGCCAGAGGTGTCCCCAGGGCTGGGCACAGGGGCAGGGTCACATCCCCTAAGGGCACAGCAAAAGCAGTGTCCCTCCCAGGGCCCAGAACAGCCAGGGGTGCTGACCCAGAGGGACACAGGCAGCAGCAGAGATGTCCTCTCCTGTGCCAGACACAGATGGACATCCATGGTGCAGTCCCAGTGCTGGGGCTGTGTCCCACAGCCCTGTCCAGAGGGACAGGAGCTCTCTGGGCACACAGAGCAGAGGGCAGGAATGGCTCCATGTGAGGCTGGCAAGATGGGCACAAGGCAAGAGCCACCCACAAGCTGCCTTCAGGTCCTGACCCCCAGCTTGTGGCTGTGGTTTGATTTTCTGTGTTGAACAGTCCAGTTTCTGCACCCCAATGCCTGCAGAAACATAATATTGCCATGCACATGAGCCATCCTGCTATTTTCAGTGGCTTTTTCCTGGTTATTTGAGACCTTGTAGGATTAGATCCATACTGCATGATGAAATAAAATTTTTCCCTAGGCTGCATTGAACACTGGGAAAACTGAGTCTGCAGCAATAAACAGAATCCATATTTCTAATCCATTTTAAACCAGAAAAGAGATTTTTCACAAACTTCCTCAGCTATGAAGATTCTTCAAATCCTCTTCAGTCCCTTTAAATATTAAATCATTCTCATGCACACAGCAGGCATAGCCCATCTCAGAAAGCAGGGATACCAGCAAATCATATTCACATGCACATTCTTCAGAGCAGTTGTTAAACTTGTGGGTGAGCTGACTGAATTAGTGGAACAGAATATTTGACTAAAATAAAAATATCTTTGGGCCTGACAACTGGAAATCAGTTTGCTACAGTGATTTCTGATAGACAGTTGTACTGCATGAGCAAATTCCATGCTTGGGGAAAAAGGATCAAGAGACAGGATGAACAAGAGGTATAGTTAATAATAACAGCATAGAAAAAATTATCCCTCTGAAACACGGTGCTGGCCATCCTGGACTGCTCTGCTCTCTCTGACCCACAACTGTGTTTTCTTAGCAGAAGTAATTAGGTTTTAATTCAGATGTCATTTCAACACCCTTCTTTCAGGCTGGTTTGTAGCTTACTCTGAAAATCTCCCAGTTGAAACCAAAGAGTGGGGATAAACTAATGAGTGACCACATAAATCTATCCACAGAGAGGGAGGATTTGATTAACCTGAGCTCTTTGCATCACAAACACCTTCCACTGTGATTTGCCAGGGAGATGAGTACGAGTTGTCGCAGGATGAGTTTATCTGATCCATACCCTCCCCACGGCCTTCATCCTTCATGGCCACTCACTAAGATGTGCAATTCGTACTTTTTTTCATCCTGCTTACCAATACTTTCCTCCTCCTTCACAGCAGGAGACCACACAAAGCACAAAGAAGGAGGCAGTGCTATTCCTGCCCTGCACTGCAGCACAAAACCCATTAATTGCACTTTTGGCAGGGAAGCCCAATGAGGTACGTGCATATGGGGCTCAAAGCTCTTTAAATATGCAGGAAATGTTCCCCTAACAAGCCTTCATTACTTGGGAGCTGCTCTGTGAAGTTCCAGTGGCAGAGAAGTGGCTTTTCTGAATTCAGTGTCATTGGGATGGGTGATTGTGCTTGGGGCAAAGGTGGCAGCAGCTGGGTCAGGCATGTGAGGGCTGGGGCTGCTTTTTAATCCAGCTCCGAGGAAATCCTGCACCTCCAGGAGTACTGAATGTAGTAGCAATGAGGATAACGTTATGCAGCTTGATATAACTCCATGAAAAACCCACACCAGGGCAGCCTGAGATTAAACAGGTGGTCATTGAGCCCCCATGTTAACGCTCTGTGGCTTTGCTGGGTGGCTGCACCTCTACCACCTCACAGTGAACCATATCCATGTCTTTCTCCCTTGGCAACCTCCTCCCCCATGACAGCGGAGACAAAGCTATGGCAGGATTTCCTGCCTCTCCACCTGTGTCCTTTAATTTGGACCTAAAGTTGTTTTTCACTACCTGTCCTCAGTTCTCAGGGCACAGCTGAAGAGCCCTGGGCTGGGTTTCAGGGTGAGGGGAGGTAACTGGTGCTCAGCACGCAGAGAGGAGCTGGGGGTCACCCAGTCCAGCTTCCCATGGCCAGGCTGTGCTTTGGGATCCAGGTGTATTAAACAGAAGGTGGGCTCAGAAATGGAACAGCAGCTTTCAGGGCCAGCTAATCCTGGTTCTATCCAATTCAGAAATGGCTGCTGATCCAGAGGAACTGGAAAGAAGAGCCCTTAAGAGAGTGAATTTATATTCTGAGCTTTTGCTTCTCACTCACAGCTGTCTGAAAAACATCACTCCCCCCCCCGCCCTGAGCTACTCAGTGAGAAGAGCACAAGGAGAAGGAACAGCTCAGATCTGGATGGGCTGTTTGTCAGGTATGAATTCTCTCATCCAGCCACTCTCACTTCTATTCAGCACATGTAATGAATGTCTGAAAAATCTGGAAATTTATGTTCAGATCAATGGGAGCTGATTAATTACCTAAGATGTATTCAGATAACAGAGTCGAGAGGAAAAGCAAAGGCAATGCTTTCAAAAATGCTCAATGAAGTAAACCAAGTACATTGGGAATGTGTTTAAAGGATAAGTGCAAAGACGACCCAGGCAAGCGAGGTATCAAAGAAAGGAGACATCCAAAAGCCAGTCTTACAATCAACAACATAGACATGAAGGAGAAAAGAAATCTCTAAAGCTATTAAAAATCTGGAAACCTATTAAAATGTATTAAAAAAGGTACAAGGAAATCAAATCAAGAGACATGGAGTGGCAATTGCGAAAGAAACCTTAAACAGAGTGGAAAAATTACTCTGTGATCCAAGTGAATTTGAATAGTGGCTCCAGCCATGATGGAGAGCAGCACTTTCTGATTTCACAGGCCAGCAACTAACAGATGGAATGTAGATGTGCCTTCAGTCCCCAGGAACACTCCAGGAGGTTCATCCTGCCTGTCCAGCTATGGTGTCCTCACCTCAGGTGACCAATGATTGCAGAGATAATTAAAAATCCAGGCTCTGCTCTGCCTCCTGCTCCAGCAGCACATCAGCAAACCCTGCCCGTGTCTCAGAGGTGTATTTGGAGTGGGAAGAGCACCAGACAGCCAGAGCAAGGGAAGGGCAAGTGAGAGCTGAGCCTGTCTCCCAACTCCCTGCACAATTAAGCCTCTCAACACCAGGAGCTGCCAGGGGCCCTGCAGAGATGTTGTGCCCAGAGATGTTGTGCACTGCTGGACACAGCTCGACACCATGAGGATTTAAGCTCTTTGTCAGTGGAGCAGACTCTGAGCCATGGACATGGGAGAAAGATGAGCTAATATTCACACAGAGAAAGCTCATGGGCTGATGTCCAGTCTCAAGCTGCAGCCCTTCTGCAAAGAACTAACATTTTATCCAGTATGTGATGGGGAATCTCTTCTGCTGCAGCCTTTTAGAAACACCACAGCCAAGCACCAATACCTGGGGTGAAAGCACCCAGTGGTGCTTGTGGATGTTAGAATGGACTTTCCAGCTCTGCACCTTCCAGATAAATATTACCCAAATCTGGCTTTCTTGTCTCTCACAGATGGAAATCTACTGGCAGCTCTAATTTCCCCACTTTCTCACTTTCAGTTTTATTTTTTCTGTGCAAACATCAACACTAACACCCAAAACTACTTTGGTGGCAAAAGAATAATAAAGTTCCTGCAAACCAGGTGATTTTCCTAAGAGAATCATATGAAAGGTTGAACATTCAGAGATACCAGAGGCACTTGAGTGGTGACTATCATTGCTGCACCACCAGGAGAAGCAACCAGGCAAGTCTGGCTGTGCTGCAGGAATGCTGAGCCACACCTTTCACCTCCTGCCCATCCCGTTTTTCCACATCGCCCTCCCCAGCCAGAGGATGAGAAAAGACCTCCAGCACCCACACCACACAGCCCACCAGGAATGTCTCCATCTCTTCTCCAAGCCAAGGTTTAGTTTCCTCCTTCCCCTCATCTTCAGGAGACTTTTCCAGACCATTACTGCTCTTCTATTAAAAATCTTCTCATAACTTCCTGAATGCTTTCATGGCCTGCATGCTGCATTTGTTCTTGTTCCAAGATAGTCCTTTAGCTTAAGTAGTTTTCTTCCTGTTCTCTCTTTATTCCCCCTTATCTCATTGCACTCAGGTCTCTTTTGGTCATTGTTTGCTCCTCCTGCACCAGCCAAGCCTCCCTCTCTCCGGGCAGATGAGTTCAGCCCCTTCCAGAGCCTTTCCCTGCCCGTTCCCATCACTGTCCTTCAAGGGAGGAGAGGTCTGCAGAGCTCCTGGCTGTGGTCACACCTGGGCAGGGACACAGTACTCACTCTCACCCATTCCCAATGGGATAAACATTGCCTGGGATAAGCCTTTTCCAGAGCTGCTCCATGCTGGCAGCTCCCCATCCCCTGCGACACAGGAGTGGAAGCAACTTTCTTTCTCTCTTCTGCCATTTCCAAGTGATGAGGCCCAAGCTCCAAGCAGAAATTCGTGTTATTACTCCCAGTGTGCACAGCTCTGCACTTTGTACTATTACATTTCATTCTGCTTCTATTACTTCCCTTGTCAGGATCATCCAAGTGTTTTATTTGTTATATTTGATCCGATTTTCCATTTACCTTCGGGTCTTTAATTATTCTTTCCTTGCAAATTTATTCTGAGCTTTGCATACCATTGATGTCTCTAGTTGCCTGGATCCTTTATTTCTTTTTTAAAACTGGCTTGTCATTTTTCTGCTTGACTTATGTATTAAAAATCCTGGAGAGTGGACTCATGACTTCGCGTGCCAGTTCTTTTAGGAGTCTGGGTTGGATTATTTGTTCCCCCTGGCTTCAGTACATTAAAGCTCTTTCAGTTTTGCTTTCACCTTGGATGCTGAAATTTCCATTTTTATAAATCTCATGCCCATTAGTGATCGTCCCTGTGCCCTTGTGTTCTGCAGCAGCCTCTTTATGGAAAATTTAAGCAAAGTACTAATTTTTCTGATTTTTTATTTCACCTATCTTGCTTTCTTTTTTGTCTGTGTGACCTGGGAGTTTTTATTTAAAATAAATTTGCAAGTTGTAACTCCACTTGAGTTTTGGGAACTTTCATTTTAGTTTTGAAATCTCTGCACTCAGAGGGAGTTTGCTGATCCATCTCTTCCTCTATCCCTCTCAGGTTCTTGTCCCACTCCCTGCCATGGCAGGGACACCTTCCACTGTCCCAGGCTGCTCCCAGCCCTGTCCAGCCTGGCCTTGGACACTGCCAGGGATCCAGGGGCAGCCACAGCTGCTCTGGGCACCCTGTGCCAGGGCCTGCCCACCCTCCCAGGGAACAATTCCTTCCCAATATCCCATCCATCCCTGCCCTCTGGCAGTGTGAAGCCATTCCCTGTGTCCTGTCCCTCCATCCCTCGTCCCCAGTCCCTCTCCAGCTCTTCTGGAGCCCCATGAGGATCTGTCACGTCTAAGGTGTCCCTGGAGCCTTCTCTTCTCCAGCATCAGGAACACCTGCCATAAATTTGATGTGGCAACCTTCGTTGCCAGGGTCTGCAGGTGACCACAGCCCCTCTCCCCCTGGGAATACTCTAAACACTACTTTTAACATTACTGGGTCAGATTCCCTTCTTCTGCTCTTATTTTGTCACAATAAGAACAATGTTGTTCCCCTGCTCACCTAACAGCAAAATTTTATGGCAACAATAAAATAAGAACCGAAACAAGAAACTTTTCTGAGAAATCAGCAACCTTTTCCCCTGCACACGTGGTTCCTGTGGTTGGATTTTTATTTAAAAGAGCTCAAGTTACTGATATTGCAATTTAGATCTGACTAAAAAAACACCTCCCTGCAAAAAGCTGAGGTTTGTCCTCTGTATTTCTTCTACTTGAAGATTCCTCAGGTGCCTACAAGTGCAGTGTCTCTGGGTTCTAAATGGCCCAACCAAACAAAGGAAAAACAGCTTTAAGGGGAGCCAGTGTTAGAGAAGAGAACCTGGAGAGTTTTCTTCCACGCAAAGATCTTCTGCAGCAAATTAGGACATCCTGCATCAGCCTTTCTCATCCTCTCTTTCATTTGAGTGTTTCTCATCTGCTTTGGGTTGTTTGTGTTTTTGCTTGGTTGGTTGGTTTGATTAAGTTTGGTTTTAATGAGATTCGTTATTTCACTGAAATATTAAGTCTAGGGTGAGACAGCAGCATCCACTCATTTTTAGTGGCCAGTGGAAAACATTTCTCATCCCAGTGAAAAGTGTTGACATGTCAAAGACTTTCCCAATTGATACTGAGATGAAACCATTTAAAAACCATTCTTATTAAAAATAGGAAAACATGATATCCCTAAGTTCAGGGCCACACAAACCTGGACCCAGCTCTGGCTTTTCCTTGAGGTAATCCAGGACCTCATGTCCAACCCACTCCCGTGTTCCCTCAGGATTCTGCTGTCCCCAACACTTCTGAGATATTCCAGAAGGGACAGGAGTCTCCTCGTGTCACACAGAGCTGGGGGTGAAACCAAGGAAAGAGTAAATTCCAGCGGGTGTGGGACTGGGATGGATGGGAGCAGGCATCTCAGGGAGAAGGGGAGACCACGGGAGCAGCAGAAAGGGACGGCTGAAAGGCAGGGGAGGATCATATAAACAGAGAAACACATGAACTCACCATCTCTGGTGCCCAGAGATTCCCCAGCTCTTGGTTTTCCATATGGGGGATCCTCACTGAGGAACCATTCTGGGGGGCCCAGTCCAACCCCAGCACTGCTGATGGTCCTGAGGGTCCTGCCAGGTACATCCTGCAGATCCCATTGTGGGTTTCCCAAGTGCTGAGTCCAAGCCATGACACAAAGCTGTTAGGACAACCTCATAAATCTGTCTTTGGAACGATGAGTCAGCTCTGCTGCAAAAGGGAATGAGGACAGAGATGAGTTCTTTAAATTCATTTGGTCAAGAAAAGAGTTCTAGTTTTTGTCTGAACTGTTAACTTCCTTCATGGTGAAATAATTCCTTTACTAATGAGGTCCTGCCTGACTTCGGGAAAGAAAGTGAGTTAATTCAGCATTTTTTACTCCTCTGATTAACCAAAAACATGATTTTAGGCAGTGATTTTTCCCTATCAAGCCTCCCAGATGTGATTATTTGCCACGCAATAAAAGCTTTTTCTAATGAAATCCAACGTGCACTAATAAATACTAGATTGGCCTTCACAATGCCACCTTTTACTCCAATTCTTGCAAAAACTACCAGAGAATGATCTTAGGAGCACAGGGAAGCTCTGTGGGTGCTGTTGGTGGAGCCTGTGGCTCCCTTTGTGTGGGATTTTCCTCAGGCTGCATTAGTGGGACTGAGCCAAGGCAAAGGCTCCATCTGAGAGCTCATCACACACTAATTTACTGCAGGTCCTGCTATAAATAATGCATCCAGTGGGGAGCTGAACAGCCCTTTGTGGAGTAATGCACTCAGGCTTCTTCCTCCCACAGGGGCCAAAGCTCATGTCTGTGCTGGGATCACGGGAGAACTTCCCCAAATCACCTCGGTGACTTAGGCTCAGGATAGGAAAGACTCTGGGATTTAGATCTTACATCTCAGTCGAGGTATTTATATGTCTGTCAGGCTAGTCCCTCCTTTACTGTCAGGAAATGCTGGCTGAAAAGCAGAGAGCAGGCAGGAGATCTGTTTCGATATTGCATGGGGATGAGATGCGGGTTCCCTGTGGGGTTTTCCAGTCACTCCAGTGAGGGCCAGCAGTGGAGAGGAGGACAAGAATGGTCACAGCTGCACTGTCCCTAGAGACCCTCAGGCTGCTCTTGGCAGGGATGGGGATGAGGACTCATCACAGCCTTAGTCCAACACCTGCAAAATGAGAAAATTATTGGTCAAAATTGACTTTGAGAAATGGGGTCAAAATGGGGATTTTCTGAAAATCCATTTGAATGCCTTCTTTTCCCACCCAAGAGGAGGATCCAGGTGATCCAGTCATCCAGCTCTAGCACTGCCTGTGTGGTGAGGATGAAACCTGGAGCTCCTCCCACAGAGCTGTGCTGTCTGCGCCTCTCCAGGTTTCCAGCACAGGGGCGGTTTTAGTGACAGACTGGATATTTTTGGTTTCTATTCCACCTCTTCTCACTCAAGAATCTGAAGACATCTTGGCTGACACCTTCCCTGCCTTGTGTGTTGTTTTGCTTTTTTTTCCCCTCCTTATTCTTTCAGTTAACCCCCTCTTGTGTCCCCTCACAAAACCCTGGTGGAGCTTTGGCCTTTCTAGCCACAGACATGCCACAGCTGTGTGGGGTTTGTACCGTTCAATATGAATAATGGAGATTCCTTGGAGTTTTCATGCTTCTCCTTCCCTTCACTGGCATTTCAACAGTGCCACAGTTTGTTTTTTTTTTGCAGCCTTCCAGTCTCTGACACAACAAGCTGTCTTGCTGCCTGTTTCACTGGGGGCTGTTTTGGCCTCAAGTTCCCTCACATCCTTCACAAGGGTGGGTTGTTCTCTCTGTTCATGAAGTCTCTATAGAGCAGGAGAGGCGTTTCCCCAGGCCAGGGATCAATTGTGGATGTGAGGTTCTGACACCTCCAGAGTGTCCCCAAGGTTTGGAGGCTTCTTCTGGGCAGTGAGCTGAAAAAGCAGATAAGGAGAGTTCTGTTGCATATTCTACTTTGCCTCCAACCTGGAAGGGTGTTGTGCACGTGCCTGGGTATGGAGCAGGGATGTGTTGGTGCAGGTGAAGGTACCACACGCCATGGGATGGTTCTGATGGCTTTCTTGGGCAGAGATCCTCAATCCAGAACCATTATTGCCCAGCATAGAGTGCAGGCATGAAACAAGGCCATGCCCACACCCAGTGAGGCAGAGCCTGAAGGCCAGTCAGACATTCAGAAGCTGACTTTTGCCAGCTGCCATGAAGAAAACCCTTCAACTCTCCTAAAAACCACCATAAAATTGATGTAGCTCCTTGGGACCCTTGAGATGTGTTCTGTTTGTACAACAGCGAGTTCAACAACAGCATACCCACAAGCCCTGAGGACCAGCCTCTGGAGGTTGTCCTTGGGGTCTAGTTTGAGCTGCAGACACATCAGGGGCACCCCCAGCTGCCCTGGAACTGCCCCTGCCCCCTCCAGGCTCCACATGCACCCCCACCTTGCCCATGGCTCTTCCTGCCCCACAAACTCCCCATCCCCAAGGCTGAGCCCTACAAGAAGCACTGGGGCTGTGGGGCAAGGTCCCACTCTGGGCAGCCTCCACCCCCAACTGGGATCAAAATTCAGCCACTGGAAACTTGGGTTGGAGTCAAATCCCTGGTTACACCATGAGAGTCCCCAGCTTATTAAGCAGGGAAGCAGCAGCCCAGCTTTGTTTGAGAGAGGATTTAGGAAATGTAACAAGCCGTTTTGCTGTTAGATGCTGAAAGGGGAAGAACAGAGCTGTAGTAGTTGTGTTGGTTGGTTGTTTTTTGTTTTTTTTCTCAGTCCTTTTTTATCTTTTGGCAGCCCTTTGTACAATTAAATAGCTCCACGGGGATGCCATATGTTGCCAATAGTTTTACACTTCTCAGTAGTGGGAGGCTGGAACACTTTCCAAATTGACATGATAGGAACCCATTACAAAATTCTTCTCTAAGAGGAACAGCTAAATGTTCTGTCAAGGAACCGAATTAAAAATAGACCAACTGCTATTGTTATCTCCCCTAAAGAATGCACTTGGCATCACCCACAACGTGGTACAGCTGGTGGTACATCTCTGCTCCTGGGAGCCCCAGCAGGAGCCTGGAGGGCTCTCAGGGGGTGAGGGGCAGGGCTGGGGTCAGACCCCAGGGGCTGAGGGGTGGGTTTGGGACCTGCCTTCCCTTCCCCACAGTAGCTGAACAACGTGGTCCCACCAAACCCACTGCCCTGGGCAAGGTGCTGTCCCAGCCATGTCCCTGCCTGCCACCACAGAGGACACCACAGGAGGACCTCACGGGGCTGTCTGCCTTGCCTAAGCTCCAGCAACCCCCAGATAAGCTTTTTTCTGGTGTGCTGGAGCACAGTGTCACCCAAGTGCTCCTTGGGTCAAAGCTTTGGGAAGTGTCAAATCCACTTCAGTGCTGTCTGCTGGTCCAGCACACAAAACCTGCTCCCGATGGATTTTACTTCTCTGTGAGGGTGGGGAGGCCCTGGCACAGGGTGCCCAGAGCAGCTGTGGCTGCCCCTGGATCCCTGGCAGTGTCCAAGGCCAGGCTGGACAGGGCTTGGAGCAGCCTGGGTGTCCCTGCCCATGGTATTTATGGTCCCTTCCAACACAAACCTCTCTGTGATTCTACAATTCTATGAATTTATTTTCCCACAATCTGATGCCTTCATGAAAATAGACATTTCTGCCCTCCCCCATCTCCCCCTTATCTTTGACTGACTGCCTTGTTCTTTACTCGTTAGCTCAGTGACTCCTCCCTGCAGGGCTGGTTCTGCTGTGGGACCCGTGGTGACACATCCAGCACGCTGCTGTGGGTGGCGCAAGGGGGATCTCTTAATAACTTGATAACAGCTATTAAGTAAATACCACATACTGGAACAAAACACTTCATTTCAACCTCAAACAGGGTGGGGTTAACTAGCAGAACTGAGTTGTTTACCTTGGGCTGAAGTGCCTGAATAGGGGGACTTTGAAAATCTGCTCCCATGAATTACTGGTTTCCACAAGGGCTTCTGTTCTATGGTAGTGACAGCTTAAATAAGCAGAAGGAATTTCTCTTTGTCTCAGTTATGCCTCTCCTACAATCCCAGAGCATCATTCACACAATCAAAAATTGCCAGTGTGCCAGGTACTACAAGTGCAGTCAGAGCTTCCCCTTTATTTACCCTGATGCTGTGCTGACACCGAGTTAGTTAAAAAAAAACAACAAACCAGATTTAAAAAAGCCTCTATGATTCTTACTTGAAGTTTGTACTAAGAAACAATAAGGCAGCAGCAAAATAACCAGGTGGCAACGTTGGGTCAGGGTGAATTGATCTGGTTTTTGTTGCCTGGCCCTGGGAGTGAGCCACGGGGAGCCCCCCTGGATCCCTGGGATGAACCGGCCCTGGGGTCGTGTTCGTGGAGCCTGTGCTGGGCACAGGGGAGCTCTGCTGAGAGGAAAGGTGTGTTAACCTGCTCTGCACCCCTCTGTGAGCCCAGTGAACGTGTGTCTGTGCTTACAGAGCTCCGTAGGTCTCTCTGGAGCTGTGTCCAGGGGCCAGATGCAGTGGTGTAAAATACAACCAGTGTAATATAATCCAGTAATTCAGACACCTGGGCTACCAGAGGGTCAGCTGCCAAAACAAGGGACTTCTCATGTGTCTGCCAAAAAACCCGCAGAGGTCAGTACCTAGTGGGTACTGTGTTGTGTGGGTACAACTAGGAAAGATGCATTGTAGTAGGACCCATGAGGGGGGATTTTAGATGATTGGCTTTAAGGCATTTACAACATAGTGCAGCAAAAGCTGATAGGCCAAGAAACACTTATAGTGTATTGTAATTAAGAAATAGTTGGCTTCTGATTGTGATGGTGTGAGTTATAATATCTGTATTGTCTCACCCTTCACATGAGACTAAAAATAGAATAAAAGTTTTGAAAACACCTCTCAGTTACCATCTCTGAATCAGAAAAGAATCTAATCCAACAGTAGAGCATATCCAGAACTGTGCTATAGCAATGCCACTTTGATGAATTAAAACTCAGAGGATAACATGCTCCAATTGTTTTTTTCCTTTTTGCCATTGGGGTCACTTGATCAAATGCCACCTCAGCTCCTTCTCCTCCATGCATCCCACCATGACAGACCTCAGCTACAGGGAGGGCTGTCCCCAGCCTGTCCCCCTTCTGCAGCTCACCATGGAGCCTCTGAGGGCTCAGGAGGCCTTTGGGTCACCCATTGCTGGGGGGATGCTGCAAACCCTCCGTGCCTTTGGTGGGAGCAGGTATGGACCCACCTGGCCCTGAGTCATGTCCTAGCCAATATTTTGCCTTCCAGACAGGAGTAAGTGCCTGTAGGCTAGAGTAAATCAGCATTCCAGCCTCTGAGGCCAAATCCAGCCTCAGGCAGGTGGAGATTTTCAGGTCCCCTCGCAGAGGAGCCTGGACCTGGCTGCTCTGGCTCCCTTTGTGATGCTGCCAGATTTGAGCTGGGCAGAATTGAGCTCTTGAAGGGCTGCCCAGAACTGGAGTGACTTCCCCCTCTTGTCCTTTCTGGGTCCTGAGTGTGGCCCCACATGGGAGGATCGAGCCGCCCCTGGAGGAAGGAGATCCACTGTGCCTTTCCTGGGATGTGCAGAGCTGCTGGGCTCATGGAGGGGCCGTGGGGGAAACCTGAGCTGTGTCTGTGCAGGAGCTCAGGCTGGATCATCGAGTTCTGTCTCCCCTGAAGCTCAATGAATCTAGAAAACCATCTCCCCTTGTCATCTGTGCTGAGGGATTCACAGCACCTGCACAAAAGTGCTTTTATGTCTGCTTCATGCATATTGAGAGTTGACATTAAAAGAGGGGGAAAGAAAGAACAATCCATTAGGCTCTGTGCACTAAATCCTAGATTTCAAACTGACACATCTAAAAATACCTATGATATGAAAGCAGATACAGCATGATAATTATACACTGCAGGTCTATTGTACCATTGTGTTCTATATGGGATTCCAGGAGCAAACCAGACTGGTTCAAATGAGGAACCTTGCTGCTGGATGGATTAATACCAGCAGCATCTCAAAATGCTCCAGACTCTGGACCAGGGCTCTTCAGGGCTGGGAGCTGGCACGGGTGGCTCTTCCTTGCCCAGGTTTGTTGTATTTCTTTGAAGAGTCCTTAGGTAGCTGGCCTGAAACCAGTTTCTTGTGACAAGTGGTGAGCACCTGTGCCTTCCCAATTTCTGGAGAGATTTCTCATGTCCTCAGATGTGGTAGAAGGAATGAGTCATTGAACTACTGCCCTCAGGTTGGCATGGGGGAGCCACCCAGGCTCTGAATCATTTAACCATGGCAAAGGATGAATTTTTTTGTGTTTCTCGCAATTTCCTGTAGTTAAAAACATCAGTAAAAATTAAGATTAAATTGTAGTCTCATTAGTTAATGATTTAATTTTATATAAATAGACCCAGTAAATTATGTTCATTATTGCATAACAACACAATAATGGGTTTGTTTGTGTTGAAAATGATCTCGAGAAGATGCACCATTCATATCCCTGCATATAAACCATCTCCCAGCTTCCCCTCCGACTCAGTGACAACACAGGACAGACTTGTCTAATAATCAAGCCTGCTGCTAGAATTCTGCTGCCTGCCTTAAAAAACATGAACTGTCCCCTTCATCCAGGTGAAACAGCAGCAGAGTGGTTTGGAAACAGCTACTGAGGGAGCAGGGTAGAAGACAGACCCACGCTGCAAAGTCCCCGGTGTCACCCGAGTGTCCCGGGTGCTGGGATCTGTGCTGGCATTTTGCAGTTTGCAATGATTCTGAAAGCCAAGTCTTGGTCAGGTGGGGTTGGAGAAGGTCCCATTCCCGGGTAAAGGTTCTTAGGGAAGCTCTGGCTGGCTCTGCCAGCCTCACCTTCCAAGTGGCCGTGTCACTGTGGTGATAGTTGTGGGTTTAGCTGCTGAAGTTGGCTGGGATCCTCCAGATTAAAGACTCCATAAAAAGGCAAGTTATTCCCTGTCATTTAAAAGTATTGCCAACCCCAAATGTTAAAAACTTCTGAGGTTCCCCAACCATAAAACCAGCCAAACTGTCACAAGGTTTTCACTTTTAATTGGAACTCCTCCTTATTTTCCTTCTGGTTTTTGAGCCTGGGTTTGGGACCTGTTCTCATTTGCAGGGAAAAGTCACAACGAAGCACAAAATCTCTGGGTTTCAGAAGTGAAACCCAAATATCTCTCCATCACGTGTCTCTCTTAGAAATGGGGTTGCTAAAATGTCAAAGAGGGGGGAGCATCCTGACAACAGCCCCAGAGTGGAGCAGGAGCCTCTTTGCTTCCCATGTGAGTCTCCCACAGCTCTGCCGCTCCCAGAGGGGAACGCAGACCCCAAGGCAGCTTTGTCCTTTCCCAGGGAGAGCCAGGGCAGCTCTGTGGGAGGAAATCACTCCTCCTGCTCTCTGAGAAAAGCACCTGCGTTGAAGTGGGTCAGAGAGAGCTGTGAAGTTCACACGTCCCTGCCGTGAGAGCAGGGGCCGTGTGACAGGGAGGGTGCGGATCTCACCTCTGCTGCTGAGCTCTGCTGCCAGCAGAGGTGGCCAGCACAGGGCCTGTGATTGGTATTGGTGCTCAATGCCAGAATTGCTAGATGCTCAATGCCGGAATTGATAGAAAACCCCTCAGGAAGAGCCCCAGAGGGAGGTGATTCATTTTTGTAATTGCTTGTTGCCTAACAGGAATGGTCTCTCCCGAGTCCAGGCTCTCCTGGCAGTGACTTCTCTGTGTTTTAGGAGCACTAAAAGCAAACACCACCCAACCACGGTGTTTCAGAACTGAGGTTTGAGCCTCTTTGTGTCTCTTCCTGTGCTCAAACCACAGGTCAGGCTCTCAGCTGTGCTTCTGGAGACAAGCAGAGTTTTGCTCCCATAGACCCACCAGCTGGGACATACGAGCAAGGGTTACAGTCCCCTGCCAGGGGACAGGCTTGGCTCATGTCCCTTTCCTCAGGAAATGAGGGAAAACAGGTCCCAGGTCTCCCAAATCCTTGTCTCTAGCAGTAACTCCTGCATGAGGCATGGCCATGAATCTGGGATGAGCACCTGGTGGGAGCATGAGCCAAAAATGAAACCTTCAGGGGTTGAGATGGGCAGTGCTCCATTCCCAGTGATGAAGGGGCTGGAATGGGATCCCCCAAGGTGCTGTGGGAAAAGCTGCACCTCTGTGCCTCAGCTTCCCCCTCTGCTGCTTCTGGAGACAGGCATTCCTGGGAAAGGCTGGATGAAAGGCAGGAGAAGCAAGCCCCAGAGGACAGAGCAAGCCCAGATTTGCTCAGGAACCCCCCTGGCAGCACCAGGACCTGCAGACAGCTCTCTGAGGCAGACAGCCATGGCTCTGGGGATGGGATGCCCCAGCCTTTGGGGCTGCTTTACCATTACAGCTCTTTCTGACAGGCTGCTTCAGCATCTGCCCAGAGCAATGATGCTTTTTCCCAGCTGAGACCCCTTCTTTTAGCACTGACAAGACCCAGGCCTTGAAGAAGAAGTGAGGGAGCAAAAGGCCATGAGGTGGGTGAAGGCAAAACACCATTTCAGTAACTGTGTAACCCTGGCTCTCTCCATATGTGCTTTTTCTTGCTTTTCCTCCCAGCTTTCAAGAATCTGTCACAACAGTTTTCCACTGAAACACCTATCCTGGCAGAAACCTGACTTCAGATACCATTATTTGTACAACTTCCTAAGAATACATGCTGCTGTAAGGACTTCCCTAGTTGTTTAAGGTCACTCACCCTGCAGTGCATCTCCCTATCAGTACCAGGTGTGTGTGTAACACAGAAATTCTCAGGAATGGGAGCTCTGAAATCAGTCCTGCCATGAAATTAGGACAAAGGGAGATACTACACCTTCCCTCGTTATTTTTCAGAGAGAGAAAAGAAGTTACAAAGCAGGAAGAGAAAGGGGGTTGTGTGAGTAGCAGAAAAGGAAAAATAAAAGGGGGAAAGAAAAAAGGGCATAGAGAAGGAAAAAAAACAGGGGTAAAGGTGGGGGAAGGCAAAGCCACCTGTCCCTGTGGGCGGTGTCTGGGCTCCGTTACTCCATGGCTCTGCAGCAGGTGCTGCTTTGATCCCACATCCTGCCCTGCTCGGTGATAACAGCCCGCAGGACCCCAGCCAAGGGCCTCATCCCACAGTTTATGGCTCTGTCCTGTCCTCAGAGAATCTCGGGCTGTGCAGCCCCAGGCACACAGTGTTTGTAAATCTCCTGTGAGGAAAGAGGTGCGCCGTTCCGTTCTCCTCTGCTCGGGCTGGCCAGAGAGGGAAAGGAGGGAAATTTGGGAGATAAATGGAATAAAACTGCCCTGTGGGTAAACTCCAGAAATCCCACGTAGCTTGGCTTGCTTTTTATAGGATTAGCTATTCCTCTGCATCATCACACAGGGACAGACGTGTCAAACGACCACAGATTACTGTCGCTATTAAGGTCACCTGCGGGAGCTACTCCGGATTCCCTCCGATAGCGCAAACCCCGAGTCTATTCAAGCAACATAAAGTAAGACAGGCTGTGACAAATTTCTAAGCTACTTCCCCAGTGCTTATCCTGCCTCAGCCATGAATCCCCACCGTCGATGTGCTGAGCACAGGGAGCAGGGGCTGCCAGGGTGGGCACGGCCAACGTTCGGGAAAATCTGGCGGCTCCGGTGTTTGCCGACAGGAATGGAAATGATATTTGTTTTCTGATAAAAAGGTTGGTACTTTGCTCTTTTGCAAGGTGTTTTTAAAAGCAGGTACTCTAGGGAGGGATTTAACTCCTTCCAATAAGCTCTGACCCTGCCTCTGCCCATAGAGATGTCATAAAACCTCGTGAAGCTCCTGAATACTCAAAGACATACAGATCCCCTCGCTAAGGGAAAGAAAGGTCCATCCCAAATGAAAGTCCATCCCAAATGAAAGTCATTACAGCTGAAGCTTTTAGGATTCTGGCAATGACTGTGTCTCACAAAGCATCTCATCCCTGAGAAAAGTGCTGTTGGGCCTGGTGCCTCTCTTTGCTCTCACATCTCCCTGGTGGGAGAAGGAAGCTGGAAGCACCATTTGGGATGGGAAGCCCAGCCCCACGTGGGGACTGGTTTCCTGGTGATTCACATGCTATGGGAGGAGTGGCGGTGCCCAAACCACCTCCTTTGGCTGAGGTACGAACTAGTTAATCAGAGAAAGTCGACTAGGAAAAAATTATATTGGTGAGCACTCTTTGCCAAGTGACAGAAAAAAGATTGGTGATTCATTTCAGGGGGTAACTGTAGTTCAAAGCTCCTCACAGAAGGTTAACTACTTGTGACAATATGCCCAGAAATAATTTATTTGGCAGCAGATGAGAAAAGATTAAAAAAAAAAAAAAAAAAAAAGTTGAATAAACTATTTTTGGATAGTGGTGGATGGTCAGGAACAAGGAGCAGAACATAAGGATGGGTCTGTGCAGCCAAACCCCAATGGGGTGGTGGGTCCCACACACACCTGCACCCACAGAACATTGCAGGGACAAGCAGGAGCTGGCCCTGCTTGGATCCTGTCCCTGGAGTGCCCAGCTCTCTCTCCCTCCCACCCTCAGCCTCCCCCAGTTTCCATGCTCCGTGGTGGGCACGGGGCCAGTTTGCTGGAGGAGCCTTGCAGAAAGAAACCTCTGGTCAAGGGGTAAAATTCCTTGGGAAGTGAGAGCTGCCGTGCCAGGCAGCGGCAGAGCAGAGTAAGAACCCCCTGATTAGTATTCCTGGAGCTCTGCACTTTTTCAGGAGAGAAGCACCTACATTTAGCAGCCAGAGTAAATATCAGTCCTTAATATTGTGTGTTAATAGACTCGCTTCTGCAGCTACTGATGACTGTAGTTTTGGAAAATTTATTGTTGCTATAAAATGAGTCTCTCTCTCTCTCTTCCCTCTCCCTCCCTCTTCTGCTAATTGACAAAGAGGCCCAGTAATTAAAGGACAATAAAAGTTTTCCAGTAATTAGTTTCTGTTGTTTGGTTACAGGCCATCAATTGTTCTTTAATAATACCAATCGTTAGCATGCAGTAGTCAGTGGGCTCTCAAAGGCTTCTGGGGCACAACCACTTACCAACACTACACATTCCATTCCCATGAGTGCATCCTGCATCCAGCGGGAGATTAACCCTCTCCTAGGATGAAGCACTCCTACCCTGCCTTCGTGTTTTGGGGTAAACAGCTCACATAGCTAATGACCAGGAGATGGCAATTAGGGGAAGGTCATTATCTGTACCTGGGGAGGAGCAGGGGGTAGAGCAGTTCACGTGGCTACGGGGCAGGGCCCTGGCAGCCCGGGGGTCTGCCTCTGTTGGGAGGGTGCCCTTCAGCATGCCCTGTCTTGCTAAAATTCATGGCAAAATATTCTTTCAGGGTCTAATTTTGCAGAGGGGCATTCCCACTGATTTCAGCAGGATTAAAGGATTAAGTACTTGTGGGGGTTCCATAAGAAAGATGGGGACAGACTTTTTGGCAGGGGCTGTTGAAGTAGGACAAGGGGCAATAGTTTTAAACTAAAAGAGGGTCAATTGAAACTGGATATAAGGAAGGATTTTTTTTTTTTTTTGCAGTGAGAGTGATAAAACACTGGCACAGGTTGCCCAGAGAAGCTGTGGCTGCCCCATCCCTGGCAGTGTCCAAGGCCAGGTTGGATAAGGTTTGCAGCACCCTGGGATAGTGGAAGGTGTCCCTGCCCATGGCAGGGTGTAATGAGATGAACTTTAAGGTCCCTTCCAGGTCAAACCACTCTGGGACCAAGTGACCATACAGGCAACAAGCAAATCCAGATGATTGCAGCTTCATATCTGCCCCCCGGAATGGTGCATTAGAAGCTTGAGGCTGAAGTTGTTTGTGAGATTTGGCACCTATCTAGGGAGGGCTGGAGACAGCATTCACTGTTGGCCTCTTTTCCCTTGCTGGACCTAGCTGAGGCTGAAATGGGAACAGATCCAGGAGAGACCTCAGCCTGCAGAGATGTCAGGCCCTGATCATCTTCCATTGGACTTAAAAATAGATGCCAAGGATTCCTTAATGGTGGAAGATCCCACATCCAGGAGATGTTGCCCCTGACAGCTCCTCCTCCCTGCTGATCGTACAGGACCTTAGCAGGCCTGGGTGTCCAGCCTGGACTGAGATCCCAACCCAGTCAAGCTCCCTACCACCCACCTGCCTAATTTTGGGACAGATGGATTTGAGGGAAGGATGTAACAGGCAAAGAAGAAAGTAAATCCTTCCCTTCCACAAGGTTTTTCACAGACACCTTATTTATACACCTGGTTCACAGTTCATTTGGAAGTTGTCTCTCAAATTAAATCCTTTTTTGCTTCTGTGAATGCTGACAATCTCCACTGGTGTTGCTGTTTTTTTCATCACAGGAGTCTTGGAAGCTGTGGCTCCTGGAGCTGGGCCCTGCCCAGCAGTGTCAGCTACCAATCAAAAAAAAAATTGAATCTCAGCATTGCAGAGAAAAGATTCAAAATATGGTCTTTAAAATTCAGAAAGAAAATTTAAAGCCCCTTCCCATCCTTTATTCACACTGAGATACAGATAAATACTCATGGATTGTTTCTGTAAGGCAGAGACCCAGTTTGGGGAGAGAGAACTCCCAATTTCCGAATCCTCAGGGTTGCAGTGGAGGGGAATTTTGCACCATCTCCTCAAGCAGCAGCTTTTCCCTAATATTCACAGGAAGCTGGATTTTTTAGTTTGCTCTTATATTTCATTTTCTCCTCCTTGTCTCCCACAGCAGGTGCAATGGGAGCTGGGAGAAGTTCTCCAATGGTGCGATCCTCAAACACACTTCCCTGATGGAGCTTTTATGGACAACTGCTCTCAGGGATGGGGTTAAACATCAACGGAATCCAGTGGGAGCTGTTCCCAGGGGGCAAAAAGGATCCCTGCTGCCAAACTGGAGTCCTTGCTGGCCTGGAGGAGCTCCTCTCTGTGTTTAAAACAAGCCTGGATGTGGCACTCGGTGCCTGGTTTAGTTGAGGTGTCAGGGAACAGGCTGGACTGAATGATCTTGAAGGTCTCTTCCAACCTTGTGATTCTGTGATTCTGTCCTGCAGGCAGCTCCTGCCCTGCCTCTACCTGTGTCTGCTTTCCATCACAGGTTCCTCACGTGCCATAGCTGATCAGCCTGGGAGGCTCCTGTGAAAAAATCTTGATTTTGCCTAATCAGAATTTTCTGACATTTCCTGGAAGATTCCCAAAGAGCACTCAAACCCTTGAGGAGCCTGGATCCTGGACATGATTCCTGTCCATAAATAGCCAGGCTGAAGTTCAGTTAAATAATCATGGCATCCAAGTGTGTGGCCCCTGCCAGAGCTTGGCACGGGCTTGTCACCCTGAGCCAAGCACAGGGGGTTGTGCTGGGGTGTCTCAGCCTTCCCTTGCTCTCTCTGGCCACCATTTCTGCCCAGCTCCTCTTCTTCATTGTGTCCTTTGGCTCCTCTTTCTCCTCCTGCGCTCACCCTTGGCCCAGGAGGTGCTAAGGGACATCAGCCCAGATTTCCCCCAGCACTCCAAGGCTTGGGGAGGAGCTGTGGAGCTGCAGAGGAGGATGGGGGGCTCCAAGGTCGTCAGGGAGGTGGATGAAGTGTGGGCGAGTGCCATGAAAGGCTCCCAGGGCTGGTTCATCTTGCTGCAGGGCAGGAGGGAGATGCGGCTGGTGCCCACAGGGGTGTTCTTGGGACACGGGCACACCCCCGTAGTGCAAATGAATACTCAGCAAAACCCATCTCCCACACAGACCCCAAAGCCTTTCCCATGCACTCCTTGGCAATGGATTTGCCTGCACTGAGTCCAGCTGGAGCTGCAGGACTACCAGAGAGACCTTGTCCATAAAAGCACGTTTCAAATTTAGTTACAACTTCTCCCCTCCTTGTTTCAGGCTTCCCTTGGTCCCTACCTTGGCACAATCTTCTGAGGGTCCTGCTGGTGTCCCCAGGGCTCTGAGCACCTGTCCCAGCCTGGAGACCATTTCCAGGTGGACACCAGGAGCTCTCTGGAAGGAGCCCCCAGAAACGAGCCCAAGGCCACTGCAGGGGACTCTTCATCCTCCCTTCCTGCTCCAGCCCAGAGAGTGCAGAGGTCCTACTGACACCTCCCAAGGGATTGAGCTGCTCTCCCTCAGCCATGGGAGACTCTTCCAGGTCCTCTCTAAGTACCTGCTTTCCCATCTGTCTCCTACATATTCTGCATTAGACAGGAGCTGGAAATCATCAGCAGAGAAACATCTCTTTTAGAGCATCATTCCTCCTCTTTCTCAGCCTCCAACAGCTGATTTTTTTAAGGAATCAGTCTAGCTCCATCACAGTTGGTGCTGAGGCATGGAGCACACCCAGCACGAGGGATAAATCTGGAATGTGCCCTCCCTTGTGCTGAGATGCATCAACCCAGGAAGACTTTTGCTCTGTTTGTCACTATTTTCCTCTGTGGCATTGGATTTTGGGCCTCTTCCAGCAGCTCACTAATGGAAAAGATATAAATGCAAGGGAACTTGGGTAATAAACTGATGTCTCTGCTTTTACCTACCTCCCTAAAGGCTCCCTGGGAGGGAGCTCATGAGAAATATGGGGTGCAGATTCTCCTTCAGGCGTCTTAGCAGCAACATCCTCTTCTTCTATATCAGCGCAGATACCTGCTTTAGCAAAATGCTGAGTAGCCTCGAATCCTGCTGCACCCAGGCAGAATGGGGAGCAACTTCTGCTGCCCAAGACAGGGCCCTGCATGAAGCCAAGTGCCTGCCATCACTTCTCCTCTATTTTTTTTCAACAAGAGGGATGATTGTTATCAGACTGTTTTGCACAAGCAGTTTGCCCAGTTCTGCCTGTGCCTGGCAAGATGGGGAGGTCTTGGAGACACAGGATGAATTCTTCTCTCCATCCACCTGATGCAGCCCTGGCTTGAATCTGTACCACATCCATGGCTTCAGGGATTGCAGAGTGAAGGAAGAGTTATCCATGTGGATAAAGAAATAATTCTCTATTACCTGCCAATCTGGATGATGTGATGTCTTCCTGTGAGCAGGGTTCAGGCCATGCACTCCTCCCTACATCTTTATAGAATTATTTTAACCTCTCTTTAACCTCTGAGGGGAGCAGGTTGAAAGGAGAAAACTTTGGTGCATGCAGTTATTATTTCACAGAATAATGGAACATCCTGAGGTGCAAGGGACCCCCAGGATCACCCAGGGCAGCCCCAGCCCTGCCCAGACCCCCCAACAGCCCCACCCTGGGCATCCCTGGCAGCGCTGTCCCAACGCTCCTGGAGCTCTGGCAGCCTCAGGGCCGTGCCCATTCCCTGGGGAGCCTGGGCAGTGCCAGCACCCTCTGGGCAAGAACCTTTCCCTGATCTCCAATCTAAACCTGGGATATTTATCAATATGACAAAGTGATAGCTATCAAAATGCTGTGGGAAAAGCTGGCAGGGCAATCAGGGCATGAGAAGCTGCTGGCTCAATGCTGGGGGGCTGCAAAGGGTTACATAAAGATTGGCTTTCCCTGTCCTCCCTGCTCAAATGAGCTTCCCAAAGTCTGGGTTTGGCCCTGCTGCTGGAGCCCTACAAAAAGGCTGGACACATCCTCAGACAGCACAGATGTGGTGGAAAGCCAGGGGAGGAATGTTTTTGGCAAAACCTGAAGCATATCAGACAATCCATTTCTGAGACATGGGTCTTAGGGAAAATAAGTGTAATTCAGAGTGTTTGAAGCATCTCCTAATGCTTTTTCATGTCATAGCTCAGAAATGGCTTGGCCTAGAAACTTCAGATTTGTTTAATTCAAGAGCCCTTGACGTAATCTAGCACAGATGAGGGCTTCTGAGAGGCTGCACTGCTTATTTGGAGTTATTCTCTTCGGAATTAAAAATATATTAGTGTTTCACCAGCTGTGACAGTGAAAAGTTAAGACAGGCTTTCCAGACTTTGTAAAGCAACCTTGGAGTCCTTTTCCAGGATCCCTGTGTCAGACTTGTTTCACCCACACAAAGGGTGCAGCAAGGCCTGCTGAGAAGGACTGGAAACCAAAGGCAGCCCTGGTGTCTACATCTGCCAGACCTCCTCAAACCTGATTTTTCCTCAGCTAGCAGGGAATTCCTTTCTTCTGACTTCAGTGCCCCACTCTGGTGTCACTGCTCCCTTGCCAGCTGTACGCACAGCATCATCCCAGAATAGGTTGGGTTGGAAGGGACCTTAAAAATCATCTCAGTCCACCCCCTGCCCTGGGCAGGGACACCTTCCACTGTGCCAGGTTCCTTCAAGCCCTGTCCAACCTGGCCTTGGACATTTCCAGGGATCCAGGGGCAGCCACAGCTGTTCTGGGCACCCTGTGCCAGGGCCTCAGTACCCTCACAAGGAACAATTCCATCCCAATATCCCATCCATCCTTGCGCTATGGCAGTGTGGATCCCGTCCCTGCAGGCCCTTGTGCAGGGAATGCTGTAATAGACAGGTTCAATGCTCAGGCAGAGCCCACTTCCCCTCCTCCCAAATGCCCTCAGGAGCCCTTCCCTGGGATTGCCCATCTCTACTCCCCTGCCAAGCCTGTGCCACCTTCTTTTTGTGGCCAAGGGTGGGCTAAGTTTCCACTCATCATCCACATCCCATTCCAGCCTAACCTAAATAAAACTAAAAAGTGTCAGACAACTCCTGGCAACAATTCATCTTAGAGAAGGAGGAGTGAGCCAGCATGAAGTTTGGGAAGAGATCTATTTGCAATAATAAAACTGGGAAAAAAAAAACCAAAAAACAATCCCTACTGAAATGAATTTCCTCTGTAATGGCCAGGGTGGCGTGGATTTTTTTTTTTTTTAATCATTATTGGAGCTAAGGAGAGATGTTGCAGACAGGGTGTTAATTAGTCCTGATATACTTGGGTATGTTGCACTTCATTAGGAGAGTAAATAACCCCAGCAGATTTTAATCCTGCTGGCAGTTGGCCAAGCGCTGCCGAGGGATTATCTTGGAGGGTTCAAAGTAGGCCAAAGAGCTAAAAGCACCCTTTCACCAAAGAGGAAGGCCAAGGATCCAGGTTAGGAGTGGAAGGCCAAAGCTCTGGGATAATCAGATTGAATTCCTCAGCAGAAAGTACACTAAAAAGGAGATAAATCCCAATTGCCTTTCTGCAGGGAGCAGGAGGTAGGCCAATCTGGGCACTTTCTCCAGCTGGAGGGGAAACGTGGCCTGATGTTGTTTGTTTATCAGCCCAGGCTGGTGCAGCTGCCTTGGTGTGGGGCTCAGGGTGACCCAGCAGCACTGCCGGGGAATCCTGAGGGCAGCAGAGACCCCACAGCTGAGGGGACAATGCTCTTGGGGTGCCACAGCACCTCTGAGCAGAGGGAAGAGAGATCCCCGTGGAAAGGCCACCCCCAAAGCCTTCTGGTGCCTCACAGCTGCCACACACTGTTTGTGACCCCCAAAGGGTGACAGTCATTCACTGGGGAGGTGACACTCAGGGCAGAGCAGCAGAGTGACCCTGCTTTGCTTTGGGTGGGATTCTAGGGCAGCACTGAGCAGCCAGCATTCACCCCACAGGGATTTAGTTACTGCTGAGCTTCTCTTGTACAGGCACAGGTGGAAATGAAACCCAGAGGTGAGATTTTAAACTGACAGGAAAGAGTTTCCAGTCCTGCCTGGTGCCTGTGGTGCAATTGCTCAGAAATGGGGGGAGCTGACCCTGTGCTTTCCCAGGATTTAACACAGAGTCACAGAATGGTGTCTGGGGAATCTAAAAAGGTGTCAATCCCTCCTGTGGTACTCCAGTGCAGCTCTCTGCAGTCCCTGGTGAGGAATCTGGGTCCCTTCTCAGCACTCAACTGCATTTTAATTGAATTAAGCTCTGTCACAGCAATCCTGCCATCCTATCACCAAACTCCAGGAGCTTAAACAATCATCTTGTTCCACCTCCTGCCATGGGGAGGGACACCTTCCACGAGACCAGGCTGCTCCACCAGCCTGGCCCTGTTTACGGCAGCTGCTGCTCAGGAGAGATTGATGGGCTGGAAATCAATGGAAAAGGTGCAAATAAAAGGTAAAAATGAGACGTTCTCAGTTCCTTCAGGAAGCAAAAAGAGCTGAAGGAAGGAAAGAGGGCCTGCCTCTGGGTGAACAGTCATGTCCCACTCTTCATCTGCCTCCTTACTGCTGGCAAGTTTTGAATGTAGCAAATCACTGCTGAAAAAATCAAGTTTTGAAACTTTTCAGCCTGGAAATGAGGGAGAAATTAATTTTTGTCCTTTTCACTCGGGATGATTTGTAAATCACTCGGAGAGCTATTTCAGGGCAGGGCTGGAGTTGGGTGATAGGATGGCAGGATTGCTGTGACAGAGCTTAATTCAATTAAAATGCAGTTGAGTGCCGAGAAGGGACCCGGATCCCTCACCAGTGCCTGCAGAGAGCTGCACTGGAGTACCACAGGAGGAGATGCCATTCCATTCCATGTAATGATCTCAGCTGTGAGTAAAGCTGCTCTAACCCTCCTGTGCCCACAAGTCATGACAGTGCTGGTCCCACAAGGATGCCTTGGTTGGAGAAACCATGGGAAAAGCAGTTTGCTAAACAAGTCCAAGAGCTGGAGAAGAACACAAACATCTAAACATCTCCATCCACTGCAGTGGGGACAAGAAGAGCTCACGGGAGAATGAGTCTCAGTGGCAGCTTTGGTGTCTGTGGTTCTTAACTGGGCTGGAAATCCTTCTCATGGGTCCTAGACTTCAATATTTAAACCAATACTTCCAGTCTGGATCTTCTCCTCCATCTCTGATGCAGTGATCCTTTGGAAATGAGAGGGGAATGAAGCCAGCCCGAAGAGAGGAGCAAATACCCAGGATGAGTTTTGCATTTATTGAGGGATCAAGGCTAGGAAATTGTTTCCCTCCCACATGGCTGCTCATAATTCCCCTTTGGAGACACTGCTCATCAATGCCTAAGAGGCTTCAGTGCTGTAGGTGGATGTGAAAGAACAGCAGAGCATCTGTTAGGAGGTCTCAAAATACCTTATGCTTCCACACAGCCATTACTTCTAAAGCTGAACAGCGATTTGGAATGTTAAAATTTGGGAAAATAAATAAAATCTAGCTTCAGCTATAGGAAAGGCCAAACCTCAATGGAAGAGGACTCCTACACTGTGCCTAAGAGCATGGCTGATCAGTTCAAAGGTGTTTGTTATTTAACCATAGGAGACAATGTTGCTAGAAACAAAGGACTCTATTTATTTCTTTACATCTGTTAATTTATTTTATATATTCATTTTATTCATATGTTCAGATATAAAAATATATATTTATATTTATTTATAACATTGCTAGAAACAAATTCTTCTCCTGTGTCATACCTATTACATTTCTTATTCAGGATAACAATCCTATACAAACCTTGATTTTCATGATAGCTTTCTGAAATCACCATTACTTAATTACAACCTTAAAATTAAGAATATTGAAGTGTTTTCCTATGCCTGATGTTGATGTTGCCCGTGCCCAGCACTGCTCCCTCCAGCCACAGGGAGCAGCTGTTGGTGCTAAGTGGGGCTAAAAATGAGAAAGCAACACAGCTTAAATGACAAAACCTTTTTAATTACCTACAAGGGACTAAACTATTCATCTCACAGAGCTGTTCCTAAAAGCCCCAAACTGAGGTGAAGAGGTGATGGATGATGAAGCACAGAGGAGAATAGGAAGCAAACAGCAAGAAAGAGATTTAGGGGGTTTTATGAGTGGATTACTCAAAACTTTCACCTGTGAGCTCTGACTCAGCTGCTGCTGGGGAGCACTGGGTGGGTACTAAACAGCCAGCCCCAGGCAGGGTCTGAAAACAAGGATCTTAGTAGTGTCTGTATGGTGGGGGATTAGGTGTTTTATTGTCCAGTGCTTTAAAAAGGCTCCATCCTCTAAAATATAAGGGAAAAATATAAATATTAGAGGGGTTAGTTCTCCAGCTTTATCAGGTGTGTGTGATTCCCTCTCTTGGATGCCAGGTAGGTCTAAGCTACTGATTATCTGTTGTTCTGGGACTATTTTACATCTTCTGGGTTTGAGGTCGGGTGATAATACCTGGTCCAGAGAAGGGAAAGTGAGGATGCCATGTGTCATTTTAAAAAGTAAAAAATTAGGAGATGGACCAGTAAGTTTGGGAGTAGAGAGCTGAGGGGATAACTTGTTCAGTAAAAGGGTTATGGAAGGGAAAGGCCTTCTCCCTCATGGAAGGGAAGAGACCCTGAAGAATATCAGGAATGTTTATTCCCTGTAGTGTCTGGGTTGGAAGAATTCCTGCAGCCAGCATGCTGGCTCTCTGCTGTTGCTAATGCCACACATCAGACTACTACTGAACAATTAGTATTGTTTGCAGGTAATTCAAGAGTAGAAAAAGTTCTCCTGATTAAGGAATTTGGGGCATCTAATTAGAGGAATAAAAACCTAAATTCCATGTGGCTGAGGTGTCCAGTCATAAAGCTCTTTAGAACTGTCAGAGAAATTCACAGAATCACCGGGCTGGAGGAATCCTTCAAGGTCATGGAGTCCAACCCAGCCCCAACCCCTCAGCTAAACCCTGGCACCCAGTGCCACATCCAGGCTTTGTTAAACACACCCAGGGATGGTGACTGCACCACCTCCCCGGGCAGCCATGCCAGAACTTTATCACCCTTCCTGTGAAAAACTTTTTCCCGATCTCCAGCCTGTGTTTCCCTTGGTGCAGCTGGAGGCTGTGTGCTCTGCTTCTGTCAGTGCTGCCTGCAGACAGAGCCCAGCCCCACTGAGCACAGGCACCTTTCAGGACCTGGGAGAGTGATGAGGGCAGCCCTGAGTCTCCTTTTCTCCAGGCTGAGCACCTCCCTCAGTGGTTCCTCTGGGGGTTTGTGTTCCCAGCCCCTCTCCAGCCTCGCTGCCCCCTCTGGATGTGCTCCAGCCCCTCAGCGTCCTTCCCAAACTGAGGGGCCAGAGCTGGGCACAGCACTCGAGGTGTGCCCTCAGCAGTGCCCAGTGCAGGGGCAGAATGCCCTCCCTGCTCCTGCTGCCCACACCATTCCTGATCCCAGCCAGGAGCCATCGGCCTTCTTGGCCACCAGGGCACGCTGCTGGCTCATGTCCAGCCTGCTGTCCATCAGCACCCCCAGGTCCCTTTCTGCCTGGGCACTGTCCAGCCACACATCCCCAGCCTATAGCCTTATTCAGCTGAGGTTGTATTAGTGTATTTGGTGTGTCCAGCCAAACCCTCCCGTTTGGTTCATGTCCAAATGGCTCCTGGCCAAGCCAGGGTAACAGAAGTGCCCTCAGAGTCAGGGCCCACCTGATGCCAGGCAGGTTTGAAGCTTTGCTCAGTGGTAGAAAACTCTTCCTCCTGTGGCCTGGCTTGGGGTGGTACTTGGGGCACGCTCTGGCAGTTGGGCTAAAATTGAGTTTGCCCATAATAATCTATTTGAAAAGGATGCTCAGCAGGAGATGACACTGGCTGCTGGAGACCAACAGGAACAGGCTGGGACAGGAGCACAAGCACAGGTCATTTGGTGCCCAGCTTTGCTCAGTAGGCAGCAACCCCACTTTGCCTTCATTAGTTTTGGGATGCAAATGAAGAAAAATGAAGTCAGCTTTCAGGTTCCTGGGGATAGATGACATTCATTCACTCTGGCATTCGGCAATTTCTGTTGTTTACATTTGATGCTTCTCATAAATACACTGTTTCTGATTAAGGAGAAATATTTTTCTAAAGGTTTGCTTAATTTTTCACTTCAAAGTCAATCTTTGAAAACCTCTCTGCCATTATCAAGCCTGCAATGGTTTCATCCTAATCCCTCTTACTCTCTCCTTTCTTATCCTTTGCTGAAGGGAAATGATAAAAATTTTTCTGACACAGAACTCAGATCCAGTGCTAAAAGATAAGCTGTTTCAAAATAAAATCATGGATTTCAAGCATTGGTTAATATTGCCATTTTTATAGATCCTTTCCTACTGCAGATTGAACAAAGCATATTAGCTGAAAGGCCTTCTCCTGAAATAGGAGCTCATACTTTTCTAACCTTCCTTCTTCATTCTTAAGTTTCCACTCCTAAGCATTGTCTTCCTATAGTAATGAACATACAGACATCAAATCCAGCTTAATAATTATAAATTCAATCAAAAGTAGGTCTGGGAAACTTCCAGTGGGTGAGAAAGCTTTAGGTCAACTTAAGTTTAATTGGTAGCTGGGTTTGTTTTGTGACTATTTTTAAGGTGCTTAAAGCTTCCCTGTCTTAAAAACTGGCACTTAGATTTTGTCAGACCCACTGACAAAAAGAGATTGAAAAAGGATGCATATGCAGCCTTGAGGACTTTTCTTTGCAAATTCCCTCTGTCTTTCAGTACAGTTGGTATTGGAGTCAAGGCTGGGAGTGCTTCCAGGTAACATCCAAAAAGGTCTGCCCAAGGGTTCAGAAGAAATTGTCTTGTGTATATTGGAATGAACTGACCCAGTGTAATTTTTAGGGCTTTTTTTTTAGGGTATGACCAGGAATAGTTTCGTAAGAGTCAATAGCATCACCAGCTGGGAGTGCTGAAGCAAAAATCATATGAAAATGTGGTTTATAACACAGATTTAGTTAAATGTGCATGTTCTGATGAAACCAGAGGGTGGAAGGTCTGCTCTGTTTATGCTATGGCTGTTTTACTTAATTTTGGGATGAAGCAAAGCATCCCTGACATTGTGTACACACACCAGCCATGAGCTGGGCCTACAGGGGAGCATACATGGATTCATATCAAATATTAAGTTTCCTTAACATCCTTAATATCACCAGGGAAGTGTTAACCCAAGGAGGGAGCAGTGGTTCTAGGGGTTCCACTTTCCCTCACCCTGTCTCTCCATTCCCTAAAGGACACTAGTATGGAATTAGAGCCTGCAAAGAGCCAGAGACAAACCCAGTGCCTCTGGGCTGCTTGTACCTTGTTCAACAGCCAAAAAACCTCAGCAGAAGTTTCTCTGGAGTTCTCCCTGGCCCTGTTTGGATGGCAGCAGGACCATGGCAAACCACAGCCTGCCACGAACAGCCCCACAGGTCACTGCCACAGTGTCCTGCCCACCTAGAACCATGGAACATCCTGAGCTGGAAGTGACACTTCCAAGGGTCAGTGAGTCCAGCTCCTGGCCCTGCACAGGACAGCCCTAAGAATCCCACCAAGCGCCTGAGGGCGTTTTCCAAATGCTTCTTGAGCTCTGGAATGCTTGGGGCCACTTGTCCACGGCTAAAGCCTTTCCATCAACAGGTCTCCAGCTACAGACTGCCATTAGCAATCCATATTGCAAATCCAAGGGGTCAATAGTCCTGGAAACTCACAGCCAGGCTGAAAGCTCTTTTCTTTAACACCGAGTGCAGCTGTGGCCAACACCAGGTTTGTAAAAAGCTGCCAAAATCCTGCATTGCTGGAAGCTGTCCCAGGGAAGGCTGCGCACCAAGAAGGTTGTGTAGTTCTGAGGAACAGCTCTGTGCCACCACACCTTCTGATGTCCCCAAAATGTTCCTGCAGGAGGACAAGAGGGTGTTGTGGTTACAAGAGAAGAGTGCCAATGAGGGTGTAACCAATCTGTGTATTCTACTCCTCCCTACCGATTTTCTGACCAATTGTTGATGAGGGGTCATTCGCCTGGTCATTTGCACTCCCGACCCCTCAGGCTCAGAGCTGGGTGTTAGATGAGAGAAGGAAGGAGAGGCAACCCCTGCAAGGCAGGGCAATGATTCTTTCTCAAAGAACCCAGCTCTGATAACTCTCTCTGAGGAAGCACCAGGACAGAGGGGTTTTCTGCCAATGGGCCATCACGGGCTCGGTGGCACCAGCACAAGGGGCAGCTGCAACCCCTGAGGCCATCAAGGACTCCCAAAAATATCCTGTTTTTCACGGGATTGCATCATTCCACTGTGAACCCCCCAGTCCAGCCCAGGGGGAGGGACTGAACATTCCTGCCTGAAGTTGTGCATCTATAGTCTGGATGTTTGGGGTGTGGAGACACCACCACCACCACTGGATGGATCCAGAGGAGCAGCAGAACATTCACAGGATCACTCATTTCAACAGGACTGTGTGGTATTTAGGGTAGTTAGGACAAGGATGAGAGATGAGAAATCTTGACTCCATGTTTTAGAAGGTTGGTTTATTATATTATGATATATATTACAAATGCTAAACTAAAACTATACTAAAAGAATAGAGAGAAAAAGTCTATCAGAAGGAGAGACAAGAACAGAATAAAATGAATAACAAAATTTTGTTACTGACTAGAGAGTCTAAGCTAGTTATATTTTTAATTAGTTATTAAATAAAAACACCTAACATAAACCAATCAACAATGCACCTGTTGCATTCCACAATAACAAATAGTTATTGTTTACATTTTATTCTTGCAGCCCCTCAGCTTCTCAAGAGAAGAAAATCCTAGCAAAAGGATTTTCATAAAATAGCATAACTACAGGACTGCAATCACCACTTAAAAGGGCTGTGACCACTACCCTGACCAACAGGGTTGTACTCTGAATTTGTGGGTTCAAGCCAGTTTTTCTGTATAGCTGCATTTATTGTAATCTTTCTATTAAATTGTAACTCTGACCTGAAATCTCTCTCAAGGCATTTGTGTGGGTTCATTTCTCCCCCCAGTTTATATTCAAAGCAGCACAAAGGTCTTTTCCAGCATTTTGGGGTTTAGCAATGCTGAGGTAGGCAAAGACTAACCCTCAGACCCCAGAAAATTTATATATTCCCTTATAAACTAGGGGACACCTTAGGTCAGGTGTCTGACCAGGAGCTTGGACCCATGTGATGGACAGAGCAGATGCATGAAGGACTGTGGGGTTTCTGGTGTAGGACCTGTGGCTGCAGCTTTTCCCACAGAACTTCATTTTCAGGAGAGGTAAATCCATGAGGGTGGAATGTCAGGACTTTCAGCAGCTGGTGTGGAAAATGAAGTGTGAAGACACAGAGCTATTGAAGGGCTTATTTACTAAGTGGAGGTGCCTGTGCAGGAGACAGGGGTGGCACTGCACATGAAGAGGCCCTTGTCCCATATTCCAGTGTCTGTCCTCTCCCAACATCATTCATGCTGTTTGTTCCTGTCTTTAATCCAAATTTTCCCTGCTGATCAGAGAAACCTTTTCTCAAGCAAATTTTGTCAGAATCAATACATTCTGAACATTTAGATGAATCCTAAATGTCTGATTTTTAAGAAGTGCCATCCAGAACCCCAACCCCAGGCCCAGCCTGATGTTAATGAGACCTGAATTGTTGCTTTCAAAGCGTGAAATTAGTGGTGATATCTCAAGACTGAAAATGATACACAGGCATCAAGCCCTGTTTAGTTTGAGAGGGGGTTTATGTTTCACAGCATTGACGGGTCTTAGTTGTTGTGTTTTGCACATAAAACCTCTCTACCTTTTAATGACACCAGGAGGGGCTTGGCCACTTGGGTGACTTTTGGGTTTAGGGTTTATAACCATCAGTTCACCCCCGTTCCCGCCACGCTCCGTGTTTTCTAGTAACCTTTGGAAATTGTTGACTTTAATTTTATTCACCAGAGACAAAAATGCTAATCTGCTGGCACTTCACATGGCGAGGGAGAGAAGGAGGGGAAGGAAGGAAGACCTGTGTGATCTATTCATTCATTATTCCACGGTGCATGGGAAGTCATCTCTTTACATGATTGACCTGCCTGGGTTTGATTACAACACACAGCTAACCTTTTCCAAATCTGCTTGTGTCATACAAGAGAAGGGTTGAAGGCTGTTGCCATGGCATTGAGGTATCTCTTGAGAAAGAGGAAGGGGGGAAAAAAGAGAGAGAGAGGAAATGATGCTTCTTTACTTCCTAGCCAAGTATAAACAAGAAACACACGCACATGTTTTTGTTTTGGAGGAGCTTTCAGCTTCTTATCGAGTCTCATCTCTCGCTGTGTTTCCTTGGGAAGGGAAGGAAGAATTGTCTGCTTTGCAGATCAGTGGGAGAGGGATGACAATTGGAGGGAGGAAAAAAAATAGAAGAAATCAGTCTTGCCACCATTCATGATTTATTCATGAGACACGTGAGTTTTGCATTTAAATGTGACATTCTCATGATCTCAATATTGTATATGCAAATCTAAAGATTTCTGCATCTCTCCACATGCCCAGCTTAAGTCTCGCCTCAGATCCACAGCTCTGCAAATGTAAAACCAGAGAGGTTCACGCAGCTTCTGCTTCTCTCCCTGTTTGTTCCGTGCCTCAAAGACTGGAAGCAACACCAAACTGCTCTTAATAGCAGCGCTGTAATTTAGATGTCATTATTTTTTAAATTTTTTTTTTCTGATGGTGAACACTCGCAGTCAGGAAATTACCTGTAGGCTCATGAATGGTTTAACTTTCTGAGGTCTTGCCTTGCCTGAGCTTTCCAAGCCCTTTCCTCCCAAGGCAGATCACTTGGGATTAGCACAGAGTGCTGAGCCACCCTGAACAAAGAACTTACACCTTGAGCAGTGCCTGCTTCAATGCACCAACAGAAACATGTCACTTGTCACTCAATAAATAAGGTCAATGACCTTGTCTGTGGCTTTTTAATTAGGATATGATTGATAGAGTAAAACAGGAGTACCAACTCAAGGCCATAGGATGAGGCTTTGAGCACCCTGGTCTAGTGGAAGGTGTCTGTAGCAGGGGGTTGGAATGAGATGATCTTTGAGGTTCTTCCAAACCAAGCCATTCTGTGGCTCTGTGAAATGTGCTGATGTAGAGAGGACAGGCTCAGTTTGGGGCAGAACCTGAACCTTGGTGACATCTCTGTCCCCAGCCAAGGCTCTGACTCCAGGGCCGCTCAAGCATGAGGGGTGTGAAGGCAGGACTCTGCAAAGCCACTCAAACCCTGCTCCCAGCTGGCCCAGGATGTCCCAGCCCCTGCCCTTGGGTCAGAGTTTGCAGGAGTGATTTGTGCAGGGACAGCCCTGTTCTAGGGGCTTGGCCTGATCCTTGTGCCTGCAATGCTGCTTCATGATCTTCTTACTTAGTGAACCAACCTGAGCACAAGTATCTTTATATCTTTTTGGATCAGCTCTGGTGCAAACGTTTCTCAGTTATTAATGAACAACCACAGCACTCACTGATAACAATGACATTTGTAGGTTTTATAGCACTTTCCCCCATTCATCGCTTACCACCTGTTTTCTTGTCATATTGAAGCCAGAGCTTGCTGAAGTTGATCACCTTGTATTCACTTTCTGAGGTCAGAGCCCGTATCAGCAAAATTCTTCCTATTGGTTTCCTTATTTTAAAGCCATAAATGTTTTCCAGCTATCCATATAGCCTAATATCCTATCTACAACAGTGACTGCTTCAGAAAACTGGAAAAGAGACAGTGCTTGTATTGAATGACATTTCACAAGGGTGTTATCTTAGATTTAGGGAAATCTGGATATAGAGACTTCCTGATGTCATGTATTTAGGTGCAACTAATTGCTTTCAAACCCACCTGGACATTTGCTCCCCCAGCATGGCAATGGGTGTCACAATTTAATTTCCTATGGGGTGGACAACTACTTATGTTTGGGAAATTTAATTCTGTTGATGCCTAGTGTTTTTTCCATTACAAGAGTTAATAAAATAGTTGTTCCTGAGCATCCTTCTTCATGCTGCTCATGATTTTAGGAGCCTGTGTCAGAAATCCCTCAACAGTCTCATCTCCAAGCAAATATTCTTATGTATCTACCTACCCTATTAGGAGCTGCTCCAATGGAAGCTGCTTACAACTCTCATGCTTTAAACCTGTCTCTATAAATTTTCCAGTTCCCAACATCCTTTCTGAAAGGGAACATTAGGGCTGCCTGCAATATTTACGAAGATGGTGCAGCAGGAATTTATGCACTGGCAAAATTACTTTTTCTGTTCAGTGTCTCATCCCACAAACTCTGGCATTCAGGTTACATTTTTGGCCATCCCTGATTGCTGAGCTGATGAGGGCTTTGGAGAACTGAGATCTTTGTGACACAAACAGCCCCAGCCTGTCTCAGGGCTGGAGTTGCTGTGCTCTCATTTGCAGTATGTGTCATTTCTTGCCTCCGAATTCCCTCTGCAGCTGCATCTTGCTCGGTTATTTGGGTGGCTGTCTGTCCCACAACATCTTCTCCAGCAGCAAAGCTGGTCTAGGGAAATACCTGGATACTTTGACTTGTGTGCAAACATCTTTGTTGTGTTGAATTGATCTCCTTTTCAAACCACACAGACCCCAGCCCATGTCCCTATGGGGTTCCACTGGCCACCTCTTGCTCAGGTGAGACCATCCCTTTTTTCCTGTCTTTGTTTCCCATCTCTAAACAAATTATTTATCTCCACAAGGCAACCTGCTTCTAGTCCATGACACTGGCTCAGAGCCCTCAGTGTGACTGTGTTTACCTCTCCCAATGTTCTCAAACTTGCATTCAGCAGAAAGGCAGGGAAAGATTAGCAGGGGGAAAAAATCTTTGCAGTTGAATATTTTTTTTTAAATTGGGTTTTTTTCCATCATTCTCACATCCTCTTATGCCATGTCTTCAATACTGATACAAGCACCTGAAAAAGCACAATTCATAGCTGGCCAGACTGGGAGCTCTGTTTTAGCAGGCAGGGAAAAGAAACTCATGCAGGGGTTCCGTTGTTATTTAAAGATATGTTATCAGTTTTAGCCCCTATTCAAAAGCTGAGAGAGAAAAACATTTCTTTGCAAATTAAAAACCCAAATGTGTCTTGTTCTAAATTCAGACTGAGTTTCTTTATTTATTCTTGTTTAGCCTGGATTTAGTGGCCAGGGTCTGCAGCCACGGTCAGCGGTGCTGAGACAAAGTGGTTTATTCCTGAACGTGCCCCAGTGATGCATTTCCACCTGCCCAGAGCTCTCTGCCCTGAGGAATGTGAGAGCCTGTGTGCTGAGAGTACTGCTGGAACACCTTTGGGCATCATTTGGGGCTGCATTTGTGAAGAATCATGAAATCCCAGAATGGTTTGGGTTGGAAGGGCCACTAAAGCCCATCTCGTTCAACCCTCTGCCATGGGCAGGAGCACCTTGCTCAGAGCACCTTGAGCACCTTGCTCAGTTTGCTCAGAGCCAGGATGGGAGAGCAGGGGGAATGAGCAGAGCTCACACTGCTTTAATTCATGCAGGTGGGATTCACCTTGCTGAAGTCTCCTCATGCCTGCATTCATGTGGAGCAGGGGTGTGTTCTTCCCACAAGTGAAGAATGCACTGCCTTGCAGACCTTGATTTCTGCAAACGTGGCCCCTGTGAATGTAATCACCGTTGTGCAGAGCTGCTGAAACTGAAAACAAAGCCAGAACGATCATTGTGCTAAGTTTGGGTTCCTCATTGTTCATTGAATTACATCAGTGTTTTCTTTAGTTGCACAGTCAGCTGGCAAAGGTTTGTTTGAAATCTCGAGGCTCTCCCCTTTCAGGGGAAAACATGAATTTCCGGAGATGTGGGCTCTGCTCTGCATCACCGTGCTGGGGCTGCCCTGGCCCAGGACACAGCCCAGCCAGACAGGGGCTCAGCCAGCCCTCAGCCCCTCAGCCAGGGCTGAAAATGCAGCCTCAGGAAAAAGACTTCTACTTTTTCTTCTTTGTATTTAACTGGATTTAATCTGCTTAAAAAAATTAGTTTTAAAAAGTAGTGATTTATATTTATTTTGTAGAGGATCCCTCTCCCCAGCTCATGGCCAGTGTTTTGTTTCACTGGCGTTTTGTTAAGGCGATCCCATGGGGTAAAAATCTTGCTTTTTCCAAAGACTTTTGGATGCAGAGAGTGAGAGAGACATCCCCCTGGAGCCTTGATGTCCTGCCTGGGGACATGGTGAGTGGCAGTTGTATCATTGTAATGTGGGAACCCCTGAAATTCCCCCAGGAATATCAGGATGGGAATTAGAGAGTGGTTTGGGTTGAAAGAAACACTAAAGATTATTCAGTTTCAGCCCTCTGCCATGGCAGGGGCATTTTCCACTATCCCAGGTTTCTCCAAGCCTCATCCAGCCTGGCCTTGGGCACTGCAAGGGATCCAGGGGCAGCCCCAGCTGCTCTGGGCACCCTGTGCCAGGGCCTGCCCACCCTCACAGGGAAGGAATTCTTCCCAATATCCCATCTAACCCTAAACTCTGTCAGTGGGAAGCCATTCCCTGTGTCCTGTCACTCCAGGTCCTGCCCAAAGTCCCTCTGCAGCTCTCCTGGAGCCCCTTTACACACGGGAAGGGGCTCTGAGGTCTCAGTGGATCCCTCTCTTCTCCAGGTGAACACCCCAGCTCCATTGCTCATTTGCATTTAAATTAATTTCCCTCTAAAAGTCTGTTTTTCATCACCCACATCCGAACTTCTCCCAGAATCATAGCCCATGCTGTCAGAGCAAACTCTTCTGGAAGGTGAAGTTGCCAGAAGAAGAGCTGCTGAGTGGTGAGGTTTGGCTTTCTGAAAGTTGTATTTTCGTTTGATCCAAAGGAGGCTCTGAGGGGCTCAGCCTGCACAGCCCAGCTGATTCCAGGCTCTTTGCCTGGCTCAGGGATGGGCTTCTTGCCTTTCTTAACCACGTGGAGGAAAATAGTGATAAAAAGGCAGAATCTGGGATGAAGTTTATTAAGAATCAAAGCAAAAATCCATCTCGGAGGAAGCTGTACGACATCCATGTTGTATAAGTTTCCTAAAAAACACGCGGAATTTAGGAAACTCAGAAAGAAACTTTGTCAGGTGTTGTGATGCTGCTTCTGTTTGAGGGGGAGGTCTTGTATAATAACAGAGAGAAGCTGGAGCTGCAGTTCAGAAGACCAAGGAGAGGAGGCAGAAGTAAAAGGTAGGATGGAGAAGAGGGCAGTAAGGGCAGCAACAGTGAGCAGGGGAAGAAAAACAGGAGCAGAAACTGAAAGGAAGAGTGTGGGTTGTATTTCACCAGGGTGCCCCAAGCTGGGGACCGAGGTGTCTTCAGCTGGGCCTGAAGAAGACAAAGCTCATCCTGCAACACTGATGGGAGGAGGCACCTTTGTAGTGAAATCTGAACTTACCAAGGTTAACCAGCTTGTGATTTGTATTAATTTTGCAACTCCTTCTGTAGAGAAAGAGAGGTGCGGCAAACAAATTGAGAATATTCAAAATATCTCATTTCACATTTAAAAAATGAACCATTTTCAGTCTCCACTTGGAAAGAAGGCCTCTGTCTCCTCAGCAATGTAATTATCTCACGACAGAGAGGCAGGAAGTAACCTGACACTGAGCTGCAAGTTCCGTGTCAGACAGGGGACATTTTGGGGTTAACCTGTGATAATTCCCCGCACCCACCCTGGCATTGCTGGAGTCTTTAGTTCTGCCATTGAAATGAAAATCCATTATTTGTGCAGCTCAGCTAATAACACCAACCAGCATTTCCATGGGCAGCAGAAACCCTGGAGGAAGGCTGCCAAAAGCCCGGGGAGTCAGAGTTCCTTTTCATGTTCAAAGCTTCAGCTCTGAAATGCTTTAGCAATGCCATTACAAATGCCTCATGTCAGACCTGTGCCCAGCCTCTCCTCTCCCTCACTCCATTAGCCCTGCAAGGATGATGACAATCCATCTGAGGAAGCAGGAGTCATCCCAGGTCAGGCTGAAAGAGATAAAAACCTCTGTTAATCTCCAGCTTCATTAACATTTTTGTTTTTAAAAAGGTAACTTTCTGTCACTAGGAATGTATAATATATATATAGAGCAAGTGGAAGCTGGGATGTAATTTTAGCCTTGATTCTTGAGGCGGTGTGTTCTGGGCTGTTGAGCAGGGGTGCAGCCTGTCTTTATGTGTGGGAATACATGCAAAACATTCTTTAAAGTGTAGTACATGTGCTGTACTTCAGCTCAGAGGTTACCCTGGGAAATTCCCACCCTGTCCCAAAATGCCCAGTGATGATTTGCTGGGTGAAAGCAAAAGCAGAGACTTGGAAACACAAGCAAAAACCACAGCGATGAAACTGAGCTAAAATGCATTTTGACATTTAATCCTAGATCAATTGGCAAATCTCACAATAGATATGTTTTTTCTTGTCACCTTGGCAAAGCAGAACCATGGGAAACTAACTTTAAAAAGAAAAAAATTAATTTTGAAGATCAGCTGCCAATCTTCTCCCTGGGCTGAGGGTGAGCATGGGAACTCTCCTGCGCTGTCGAAATATTGAGTACGTTTAGAAAAAACCCAACTATCACAAGCTCAGGACATCATTTATAAAACAAAAGCCACTCTCCTGCATTGAGGAGTCTGAGAGCTGCTCTGAGAAAGATTAATTCTCTGGGTAGAGGAGGGGAGCTTGGCTTCACCCCCAAAATGCACCGAGGAGAGGATTCAATTGCTTCACTTTCCGAGCGCGAGCCCGAGACGCTCACGCAGAGCGTGGTTATAAGAAATGACTCCTTTACTTCAGGAGGAAGAAACTGAAGAAACTGTTAAACTTGGTCACAGTATGTGACATCCTTGAAATCAAAAGCAATACTTCTTCTTGGCGACTGCACAGCAAAATTAAAGATATGAAGCCAAATTCGTCTCTGGAGTAATTCTCTTGCCAGTGGCTGGGGTGGCACCTGGGATTAATTTTCTCTATTATACAAGTGGCACAAGACCCTGACAAATTATTTTGAATGTTTTTTTAGCACTTAGTTAACAGAAACCTTATTCACTACATGTCCCACACCTGGGAAATGGAGTAGCTCCAGATTTGCCTGGCTGAGGATGGGATCTGGGTGGATTACAGCTCCCATCCCCTTCCCGTGGGCAGCAGGAAGTGGGAAGCTCATGTGAATTTACTGATTCCTCACAAAGTAAAAATGCCTCCATGGGGAAACAGGTGATCAAGGAGGGCATGTCTGCCTCGGTGAAGGGACAGTTTTGACTGGATCTGGGCTGGATTGTTGCTCTTGGCCCAGCTCCTGGGTTGTCCCGTGGCACCTTCCCCAAAGGGTGACAGACTCACTCACCTCTCTATTCCTGCAGTCCTTCTGTTTGGCTTTGGGGAAGACCTTGCAAACTCTGTGAGAGATGCATTTCTGCTCCTGGACTGCATTCCCATTCTTGGCTTACAGTTTGCCAGTGAAAATATTTGTTTTCCTGGAGGAATTCTGAACAGCAGCGTGGTGTGCCAAGGTGAGAGCTGGGGCAATGCTGTCCCAAAATTCCCCCAGATGGGTCCAGCCTTCATCTCCAGACCATCCTGGGTCCTCCCTCCTCCCCAGAATGCAAACTCCTCTCTCCTCTGCAGCCATCCTTATTTTGCTGCCCCAAATTTGGAGGATCATCCCAGGCCAGGCCAGGTGTAACAAGCACAAACCACTCAGAGTCTTTCCTTGCCAGGAGCAGCACAAGGAAGGAGGGAAGCTGTTACACTTCCCTGGGAGATGAGGCTCCCAGGCAGCCAAACAGGCAAATAATGACCAAAGTCAAATGCAAACTGAGGACACGTGTGAGCACAGAGCCCGAGGTGGGGGTTTCAAGGAAGCCACCTGCAGCTGCCTCCCAGGGCTGCTGCTGGCAAGTAAATTCATTTTCTGCACATCTGGGAGGCTTTGAAAAATCAGGAACAGCTCTGGGTATGGGTTTAAGGAGGTGAGGTTAAGGACAAGGTTCTCTCTTGTCTCATGTGTTGAAACCTCTGGACAGCAGAAGTGAATACATGTGACTTTCTAGGAGATCCTGAAGGTCAGGAGGAAGGTTGCCCAAGGAATCTGTGGTTGCCCCATCCCTGGGAGTGTTCAAGGCAGGGTTGGATGGGGCTTGGAGCAACCTGGGATGACGGAAGGTGTCCCTGCCCATGGCAGGGGGTGAAATGAGATGCTTTTAAAGGTCTTTTTCAACCCAAACCATTCCATGATTCTATGAAGAATGGTTCCAAGGTTTGATGCATGAAGCTATCCAAGAACTTGTGTCCTCTTGAACACGAGAAGAAACTTGCTGGTATATTTTACAGTATTGGGACCTTTTGTCTTTAGCATTTTCCTGCTAATGAAGACTTTTTTGGGAGGGAAATTATTTGCTTATATGCACAGCCACATTGGTGTTTGACCAAAGGTGAGATGTTTTCACTCGGGCAGAAGAAAATTGTCAGTCGATGTTGTGAGTGTCCTTAATACTTCCCTGTCATGCTTGAGCTTGTTTTGTTTTGTTGTATTTGGGTTTCTGGAATGTTTTATCCTATCGATGACATTAATTATGGAGTAATTGCCTTAGTAGCATGTAACAACTCTCTCCTTTTTTTTCAAAGAGATTTTCACACAATGTGTAAACTTTGCTGTATATGTGCTACGTTTCTTGTGTCATGAAATAACGTGTAGACAAAATAATGTTTTTCCTGTCAGAAATTCAATGGGCATCTAAAGCAAAGTGACAGGTGGTTAAATAGCTGCATTTAAAGGATGTCAAGAAGATTTTTTGGACAGGTACCAAAACCCAATGCCAAAAAGAAGGCCTAATACCATCTGTTTTGTTAGCAGAGAGATGCAATTTTACATTAGATTTTGAACGACACAGAATGCCAAATTCATAACCTTGATTTGTGGGTCAGATCTAGCTTATCTAGATTGTGAATGTTTCTATTTACCAGCACAGTTCCTGACCCAGAGCCCACACAGGTAAATGATGATGTTTTCAATCAGCCCCATTTTAAATTCACAGGAAGCTCTTGAGCTGCATTTAATTTTGTTTTGTATTACATGTAAATCCAGATGCAATGTGGATTTAATTAATCCAATTTCACTGCATTTAAATGTACACATTTGCATTGTGTTTATTGGCAATTGGCTTTATCCATTTGTTCAGCATTTTTTATGACCACTGAAACTACTGAATATTTAGAGATTCCCTCTTCTTCCAAGTGGGAACGAGGAGTGTAGCTCTGAATTAAATCATTCTCAGACATAAACTGGGGATAAGACTAAAATGTCAAAATATAGCTGCAAAGTACAGTGGGGAAAATAATATCAGTATTTTAAAGCAATAAACTGCACTGTGCTAAATTATTTTAAAAATCCTTCGGCAGGCTTTTTAGATGGTTTGTTGAGAGGAGGAGGACTGCTTTGAAACAAATAATGAAACTGATAGATTCGGAGGCTTTTTCCTGCTTCTGAAAGGTGCCTTTGAAACGATGATTGTTCAGGTTTAGCCTAATATTTAGAAATACTCACTGTAGAGTTTTCCCTTCTTTGTGAGGAGTCCGTGTGGCTTAAATGGGATTGCTGAGATAATCACACTCTGCTGTTTCTGTTCCACAGCTAATGTTAGCCATGAAATGTGAGTTGTCATGTTGGGAGCTCCTCTTTCAGCCGCCTGGCCAAAGCAACTGCAAACATTCTGGGGTTTTGGGGGCTCTCAGCTGGGAGAAGAAAGGAAAAGATCGCGGTGTTTGCAGCCTGTTTGGCTGCTTGGCTCAGCCCTGGTGGGGATCCTGCAGCTCCTGCAGTGGTATTGCTGGTTCCCTTCAGCCATCCCAGAGCACTCCTGTCACCTTTGGTCACCTGGGCAAAACCCAAAGTCGTGACCTGTAGTGGTATCACAGCAAGCCCTGACAATAGGTCTGTCCCAATCTTTCCTACAGGCTCCCTTCAGCACTGGAAGGAGCTCTAAAGTCTCCCTGGAGCCTTCTCTTCTCCAGGCTGGACACCTTCAGCTCTCCCAGCCTGGCTCCAGAGCAGAGGGGCTCCAGCCCTGGCGCCACCTCCATGGAGCACTGTTGATCCTACGTGGAGAGGTGCTGGAGGAGAGCAGGAGTTCCCACAAATCTGCATCCCCTGGCAGACCCACATCTGCTCAACAGCAAAGTGCCACCAGGACAGAACGCATTGAAACACAGGGAAAACAGGCTGAAGGAGGATTCAGCAGCAGGCCCAAGCTGGAGGCTTCCTGGACACATGGTGAGGATGGGCAGGGGCAGGAGCTGCTGGTGCATGGGCACAGAGCCAGGGAGGGAGGCTGGAGGCACCCATGGATACCCAGGCGCTGGCCAGGGGTGAGGCTCAGCTCCACTAGGCTGTCTTCTTCTGGCAGTCTGGGGAGGAGAAGCACTGGAGACACGAGGTGAGCTGTGAGAACATTGCTCTGATGAGGAGCATTCCCTCTGCCAGCTTCCCTTGGCATATATATGTGTATATATACACGCAAATAAATAAATATATAAATAAATATATAAATATATAAAAAAAGCATTCTGGCTATTAATAGCAATAACTCCTTGTGACGCCGGGTGTCTCAGAGCAGCCTCTGTTTGAGGCAGATGAATGTGCAAAGTTGGACAGGGCTGAGCTGAGAAAATGGGGCTTCATTGGGGAAAAAATGAGCTTTGAGAGGCTCTGAAAGGCAGCAACAGGGTGGCTCAGGCACTGCAAAAAAATTGGGTTGTATCAGTCAGGGAGGTGTTGCATGTTTGGTGACAAAATGTGTTCATTTTTGTAGGAAACAACAGAATTAAATCCTGCTTTTAGTGTGAAAGTCAATTCCACCTTAACTGTAAAGCCACTAGCAATGACTCCACAATATAAGAAATATAATTATGATAATTAATAAAGATAATAATACAGTCAAACCTTGCTAATGACTCAGAGGCTGCTTACTAAATACTGACTTTGTGGATAAACAAGCCAGAATAATGCATCATAAAATACACTTTGTTCCATTATTTTGACATCTCTATTATTTTAATTATTCATACTTTGTAATATACCAGTCACTCTACTTGGGAAGGTTTTACAAAAATAATGAAGCTCTAATAATGTGACATGTCAGTTCAGTATTTGCTGAAACAGGGAGACAGGAAAACCAGTCCTTTTGGGGGGGTGTGTAAATCAGGAAGGGCACAGATCAGTGAAGCTCAGATATTCAAAGTTTTAATGCAAAATATTAGACATCTCTATTATGCCTTTGACTGGGAGCCCTCAGAGCAGCTTCCCTGGTGGAGAACTCCTGAAGCCAACCTGCTTCGCTGCTAAATGCAAAAAATCAATGCTGGTTCTCCAGAAAAAACACACAGTTTGAAAAATAATAATAAATGTGAAGTAGTTTTTGTGCCCAAGTCAATTTTTATACTTAAATCAATTTTTTTTCCACCACCACGACAGCTGAAATCTTGTTTTTAACTTAAATGAGAGCTGTGATTTTTACATAATCACTTGATTCCTGGAGCTGGCAATCCCTCGAAACCCCAGCCCGCCTCCCCGCTCCCTGAATTTGGCAGGAATTGGCCCTGCTCTTCCAAGGAAAGACGCTGGAGGAAGAACTCCGCATTTATTTAGCTCTGTTTTCCAGCTCCAGAGAGTCCTGAAGGGTGCATGTTGGAAATAAGCCTTCAGAGTCAGTCAGGAGGGTTTTTCTAAGAAAAGAGAGAAAAAAAAAAATATAAGGCAATTTCTCTCGGAGATTTACCAGCAAACTGACTCTGCCAGCCCTGTCCCAGCTCTTTGCCAGCCCATGGACCCGTTGTTGCAACTTTCAAGCGTTTCCCTCTGCCTGGGGCTGGGATAACGTACTGCAAAAGCGCTCTGTACATAACATTCTCTCCCAGGGGGCTGCTTCTCCAGAGGGATCTGTTCGGAGCCGCTGGAAGGGAGCGGGAGAGAGCGGAGCCTGCGGCAGCGGGGAAGGGAGGGGAGCCCTGTCCGCCCAGCCTGCTCACCTCCGAGCATCCTCCCTCCTCACGGACACGTTTGGGTGTTCCATGCTGCCGTGCCCTGAAAATCCCGGCCCGCGGGAGTCGCAGGAGGATGGCCGGGAGGGTGGTCATGGATGGAGCTGCCTTCCAGCAGCGGGAATTATAAAGATGCATGGATGGGATGCGTGGAAAGCCCAGGTGGGGGGGACAATGGGGGTGTCCGTGCCCTGGGGAGCAGGAAGCCACCGCCAGGTGCAGAGGTTGAGCCTGGCTGTTCTCTCCAGGCTGGGAGAGGCACAGGCCTTCCAGAAAAAGGGCGCAGTTAGGGGTTCCAAACGGGGCACCTATTTGGGGTTCCCACTCAGGGTGGATCAGCGCGCCGGACAGCATCCTTCGTCAGCGGGTGGGCACCAGGTGCGGAGGGAAACGAAGCTGCTGGGCACCGTCCCGAGTCGGGAGAGGGCACACGGGGCACGGTGCGGGCCGTGGGGCGCGGAAGACGTGCCAGACGTGCCAGGGTCCCCAGCGGGCAGCGGGAACCGGCGGGCGGCTGTCGCAGCCTTCCCCTCGCCGGGGCGGCCGGGGCCGGGGCCGGGGCCGGGGAGCGGGCCGGGCTCCTCCAGCGGCGCTGCCCGCCGTGCCCGAGCCCCCGCCGGCGGCGGCCGCGGGAGGAGCCGCCCGGCCCCGCCGCGAACAATAGCGGCCCCGGCGCGGGGCGGCGCGGAGCGGGGCGGGCCGGGGGCCGCCGCCCGCCCCCCCTCGCCGCCGCCCGCCCTCTCCCCGCCCTCTCCCCGCGCCAGAGGCACCGCCGCCGCCGCAGCCGGGTCCATGCCCGCTGGAGCCCCCGCCTGCCGCCGCCCGCAGCCCCGGCATGGACGTTCGGTTCTACCCCTCCGCCCCCCCCGCCGTGGGCTCGCTGCCCGGCGCGGACCCCACTTGCCTCGGCCCGCTGGATTATTATCACTGCAACAAGGTACCGGCGGCGCGGGGGTGCCCGGGCTCGGCGCGTCCCGCGCTGCTCCGCGGGCACGGGCGCGGGGAAGGAAAGTGCCGGCGGCGCCGGCTCCTGCGGGAGGGAATTTTGAAAGTGGTCTGCAAGCGGAGCGGGGGGAGCCGTCGGGCCGCCCGCAGCGGGCGGGGGGAGCCCGAGCGCGGGCGCTGCTCGGCGGGGCGGGCCGGGAGCGCAGCGCGGTGTCCGTGTGTCCGTGTGTCCGTGCGGGGCTGTTTTAACCTCCTCCGCTCCGGGAGCTCGGCCCGGGGCGATGCGCGCGGTGGGGGGTTGTTGTTGCGGTTGTTGTCGGGCACTTTTTTCCTGTTGTTCTTCGCCGCGTTGTTGTTTTGCACCTTCTTCACGAGCTGCGGAGCCGCCGGGCCGGGTCGCGGCTCCTCCCGAGCGGGGTCCGGCCCCGTCCCTCGCCTCCGTCCCTCACCTGCCGCTGCGCTCCCGCCGAGGGGGCACCCAGCTCCGGGCTGGGGCTGTCCGTGTGTCCCCAGATCCCCAGCACGGCGGGGAGACCTCCATCACTCACATTTTCCCCGCTCGCTGCAGCTGCGAGGCGAAGCAGCCTGCACTTGTAACGGGAGAGGGATGCGCGGGGGATATTTGAGAGCGCGGAGGTGCTCTAGGAAATTTCCCTCATCCTGGAGAAAGCGAAGCGAAGGGGATAGATGCTACTTCAGGGATAAGGAGTTTTCTGCGAGTGTCGCCTTGCTCGCTGTGGGTAAACAGCGCTGATGTTTCGGCTACAAAGCCCTGGGATCCACATCTCTTTGGAGTGAGGAGGATCATCCCAGACGTAATCCTTGCTGCCTTCCGGGCCAAATTCGGGTAATTGCGTCGAAAAAAGTTAATAAAATGAGAAAATGCTCTCCTGCGCCGGTACAGCAGCTCAGGATGCTCTCGGCTCACCTCACTGTTGTGATACTTTGGGATCGAACTCTTAAAACACAAGCAGAGGGAGATGCGTGCGGCTTCCCAGACGCGGCAAATTAATCTTAATGTATCAAGAGATGTATTTAACTGTTTCTCTGTCAGTGGGTTATTTATCTCTTTTTATTAAGTTGTAGCAAACGTAATAGTTCTCGTTTATTTTGAGATGCCGGATTATACTGAAAGGAAACAACTTTCGTTGTTTTCGCCTGTATCTGCGTACTGCTGGCTTCAAAGTGTTTTATTATCATTGCCGTTGCTCTTAAAACACTAAATAAGCTCTTAAAATACTAACGAGAGCCGGATCACCTGGGAGCAGGACATTTGTCCCGCTGAAACATCCGCCCGTCGTGTGTGAGAGCAGAAATCTCGGATCGTGCGAGCGTGAGCCACTGGCAACCGCGGCTGCCCCCAGATCCTGCTGGCTTTCGGAACTCGCTTTTACCAAGAAGTTGTTGGATGCCAACACGATTTACTTTGCCTGGCAGTGTTTAGTGCGGGAGCTGGGGCTGGCGGTCTGCTCGCAGTGTCTCAGCCTTGGGGCTGCGCGGTCTCCCCGGCAGCGGCCGCCCGAGCCTTGGGGCGCGGGGCCCCTCGCCGTCAGCTCATCCGTGGCCTGAATCCCTGAGATTAGTCCCGGATTAGGCGCTGGCAATTGATCCGCGGCTCCTCGCTGCCGCTGCGGCCGGGAGGCTGCGGGAAATCGCCGCTTCTGGGGGTGCGGCGAGCTGAGCCCCGGCGGGCGAGCGGGTGCGCTGGGCGCTGCTGCTGCCCGGGGCGGACGGGACAGCGGAGGGGAGCGCCCCAGGTACTGACCACTGCCACCAGATGCTGCTGTTGTCACTGCTACCGAGGATCTTAAGGCAGCGGCAGAAGAAAGGAAGTGACTTACCCTTTGCTGGGCGCTTTTTCCATCCCCCCCCTTCTTTTCTTTTCTGAGTTATCAAGTGACATTTGCTTATGCACAGCCGTGCACGTTTGTCTGTGGCATGAGGCCGCTGGAATGAAGCCAGGGATGGAATGGGCTGACTCAGTTTCCCTGACAGACTGCAGGTATAGCGGCTGTAACTTCAGCATCAAGCCGTGGCCCGGAGTGCTGCGGGAGGAGCTGTCTCCTGCTGCTTTTCCTTCGGATAACTCCGGCAGGTGCGGGTGGGATCAGGCCGAGGATCACCAGCATCGTGCTGTTCTCTTGTGCCCGCCATGGAACAAGAGTTCTCCTGCTTCCTGGAGCCACATGGGATTCTCTGGGAAACTCCAGAACCTCACACCAATCCCCATCCCACTGCTCCTGTCCAGTGCTGGTGGCTCAGCCCGGGGCTGGGCTGAGACAGTGTCTGCCTCAAAGCATTTCCACTTTAAAAACTGCAGAGGAGGGTAGGGTGGACTGGAAAAATCAGAATTCTCCCCCTATGATGTGCAGATATCCCAGATAAAATCCATCTCTGGGAAGGACCTGAGCAAGGAGCACTTTGCTGTCCTCCTGCTTCGCTGAGTTAACGGAGATGCTCTAAAGCCCTTTGATTTAAAAGGCTTGTTATTTGTTCAGGGTATTTTTGTTTGGTTTGGTTTTTTTTCCCCTTTGCTTATTTATTTCTTTAGGGGGAGGCAGCAAAGCTGGGCTGTGCAGTGTCACTGTGCATAAATAACTCGCGGGGAGCACGGCAGAGCTCTGCCATCACCGTGAGCTGCCTCAGCCCAGAGCAGCCTGAAATGTTAATGGAATTGTTTTGTGCACTTACTGGACATGATATTGTTACCAGGAGGTCTCCAGTCTCGCCTGCACGCTGCAGTCAGCCACAATTCCTCTTTGCAGCTACGCAGGGGCCTATTGCACATCAGCATTTCCATTTCTGAAAGGACAAGGGATGTTTAGAGGGATGATGAAATGGGAGTGTGTGCTCAGCCCAGGCCTCCCCAGAAGGGGGGAATTTGCACCCTTCCTTTAAGTGCTTCGACAGCATCCCTGTTTTCCCTGGAAGGGCTGGCCACTGGGAGGGATGGAGAAGGTGGTGAGGGGCTGGACACCCACAAGCGGATAACAAGAGCCCTCCTGCTCCATCAGGCAGGGTGAGAAGGAGCCCTGCCTGCTGCTGATTTTGTTTGGTGAGGAGTTATGATGGATGAGGAGTACTGGTGGCATTGAAGCTGGGGAAAAGGGCTCCCTGTGTAAAGCAGTCCCTGCTCCTGGTGATCCTGCCTGGAGCAGCCTGCCATGGCAGCTGGGGAGAGGAGCCAGCCCCAAACTTCCTGGTGCCCAGGGAGCTGCTGCTCACAGCCTGATGCTCCTTGGCAGGATTTTTAGGGCCACAGAATGCTCAGCCCAAGGTGTGGGGCTGATGAGGAGCCACCTGGGAGGACAATCTGCAATGAGCATTTCCCACTCTGGAGTCCTGCCCCCCCCATCCTGTGGGCTGGATCCTGGAACTGCTCCATCCCTGGGACAGCAGGAACACCTCTGCTGTCTGCACAGCGGCCACGAGGGACTGGGGAGGTTCAGCTGAAAGTGTGAGGAGCCCTCATCCAAACTGTGACACCCATCCCTGTCATCGGCCACCTGAGCACTGCTAAAGGAAACCTACCTCTGGTTTGGATCCCTTGTTTAAGTTTGGGTCTAAACCCCTTGTCCTGTCCCTTCTGGCCGTTTTCCTGGGACATTGGTACCTGCTGCATTCCCCTTCCTGCTGGCTTGCCAGGAAAGCTTTCACAGGGCTTTGAGCTGCTCCTGAGTGGTGCCGGTGTTTTGGGGAGAGCAGCGTGTTCCTGCACCATCTAAGGAGGTGTTGCTCCCTGGTGGGGCATTTTCCCACCCTCCAATTGCTTTGAGAAAATGTAGGGATTTTTCCCACTTGAGCTCTAGGGAGATTCTGCAGCTCTATTTCACAATAAGTAAACCACCGTCAAAAATGTGCATTTTAGTAACGCCGAGGCTCGCTCTGCTCTTAGCAGAGCTTTAGTGACAGGATCTGGTGTGCTGGCTGATACAGCAGCATGGAAGGGCTTTTTTCCTAGATCCTAAATGGTGTGTGTGGGTCCATGAAACTCAGGAGGGAGTTTTTCCTTCTCAGCCCAAGCAAAATTGCATTGGCAAGGGAGGCGTGTGACAGGAATCCTGCCAGAGCACGATAGCCTGAGCTCTTTCATGCAGGGTGTGCAGGGATGCTGGGATGCAGGAGGAGTGATCCTGCTCCCCAGGGGCATCTTTGGAGAGTGAATTATCATCTCTATTCTTCCTGCAGAAATAAATTTAAATATAAATTCTTCCTGCTTGCTTCTGGTGCTACAGTGGTCAGACTGGGTTAGCACGGTGCCCAATTTCCAGCCAGTGGAATTGATGGGGATTGATGAGGAGGAGGAGGAGGAGGATCCAGCCTGGGAATACCAAATCCACACTGCTGTGAGAGCCTGGGAGTGCTTGTGGTCCTTGGGAACCCCCGTGTTGGGGGTTCTGTTATTAACCCTGCAGGATTTCTGTAGGAGTCATCAGCACCATCAAACCTTTTCCCGAATGTTCCTTGTAGGATCCTGTGGCTTTGCCTCTCCAAACACAGCCTCTCTCTTGCCTTTCGGGCTATTAAATTGACAAAAGCTATTTTGCCAACACACAAACAAATCTTGTTGTCATGTGATGAGTATTAGTCTGCAGCCAACGCTCTCTTCTTTTAAGAACCCTTCAGAAATGGGATCTGAGCTGGTACGAGCCCGAGTCGATGTAGCAAATGCATTTCTGTGAAATGTTCTGGTTTGGCTTTTACAATAAATTGTACATTGCAGGGATAAACATGGTCCCTTTTTCCTTGTTCCAGCACTGCTTTGCCATTCTGGAAGATAAAATATATTCTTTCTCTTCCTACTTCCGAAGCCAACGCTGTTTTGAAGTAGCATAAATCTTTCTTTGGAGATGGAGGATTTTGGATGGAGAACAAAGTCCAGCAGATTTTTAATTTGGGGCCCATTTCATTCTCATTTGGCAGGCAGCTCCTGTTGATTTGCAAATGTAGATTTTAATTTTTTTTTTCTTTTAGGCCCTGAATATGGGCAAGGGCTTCCTCTGAAAAGTGGTTGAGCTACTCAGTGGGACAACCCTGCATTCTGCAGAGTGGTCTTTGATGGGTTGCACAGCAGAAAGTGTTTGAAGCCTTGGGCTTTAAGTCAGGGATTTTTTTTTTTTTTTTTGCCTTGGGCTTTAAGTCAGAGATTGGGAGCTAAATAATGAATGTCCATCCATTCATAGAAAACGTTGTTCTCTCTGCATGCATGGAGGGGAGGCTTTAATCTGCTTGTTTTGGGAACAATGGGAGATGTTTTGAAGACCAGTCTGACTTGTGTGTAACAACATGTTTGTTTGGGCTGCTTCTGAATAACCTTGTCAAGGACCTCATCCATGGAAGTCCTTGTAACAGAGGAGACATCAAGAGACAAAAAATTCAAGATCAAAGCTGTACAAGTTTCTCTGATTTATTTATGATTCTTCAAATCAATGGTTGTCCCCTGAATCGGTGCTCCAGAGCCTGAGGGTGTTACACCACCCTAACTGCAGAGTAAATCCATGATCAGCTCTGCCTTGGACCTCTGAGCCTGCAGCAGGCACCAGGGCCAGTTTGTGCATCCACAACAGAGAAAACATCCTGTTAATAAAGGCAATTTTCTTGTACAGCCCAGAGCACCCAATAACTTGGAGGGTGTATGGCTGATCCTCATGTCAGGGCAGTGGGAGAACCCCTGGAACCCTGCAGAGCTCTTCCAGCTTTTCCTCCTTGTAGGGACCAGCACTGCCAGCTCCTTTCCCGGGGGTCGTTGTTAACATTGTGATCTTTCAGCAGCATTTGCAGAAAAATCTGTTTCCTTGCTGCCTTCAGTTTGCATCTCCTTCCTGCTGGCTGCAGGAGGTGAGGATGCTCCACCACCACAGACAGAGTGGCCTCACTGGGAGGGGGGAGCATTATCCCCTCGAGGTACAATTTTTCCCTATTACCTTTGTACTCCTCTGTTTTTTTTTTTTACAAAACGAGCTCTAAATGCTTTTACCATAACTTGGGTTATATCTTGCAGTATAAATGAAGCATATAATTGTGTTTTCCTAACAGCTCCACATTAAAAATAAGTTATTGTGTTGCTAATGTGTTTTTCCTGACAATTCTCCATCCGGTGAGTGCAAGGCTTCTGTTTGAACTGTCGTGTAGCAGCACCTCTGCCTCCTCTTGAGATCTTATTCAGTATTCCTCAAGTCAGGCTGAAGTGTTAGTGTGATTAGAGCTTTCAAACTATTAATTCCTAATTGGAGGTTTGAGCTCTAATGTTCCACCTTTGTGATTTTACACTCATTTTAATATAATTAAATAATGCATAATGTATGTTCTATAATATTACACATAAATTATAGATGGCATATACTATATTCTATGGTGTACATAAATTATCTATTATCTAATATATGATAGAAATTATATTATGTATTATATATGATATATTATATATAATTATAGTAATTGGGGATACACAGCTCAGCTTCAGCAGGAAGAAATCTCTCAACAAAACTTACTGGAACAAGCACTGATCACACCACTCTTTAAAAAATAATAATAATAAAAAAAAAGATAGGAAACAGCATTAAATCACCTGATTTTACAGCTGTATGACCAGATTTAAATATCTTAATAATCTGCCTCCCCCCGCACCTTTTTCCTATTGTTTCCCTCTGGGGGTTTTGTTCTGATGGATGCCATTTCTTCCCTGAAAAATGGCCCTGGCTGCCGCGGTGCTGCAGGCAGAATCTCTGTGTTGTGCCACAGACCCTCTCCCCGCCTCCCCCATCTTTTGCATGGATTGCTTGACCTCTGCAGATATAATTAAATCTCTTCCTGACGACTGTGAGATTGCGGCTCGGCTCCGTGGCGAAGGGAACTGGGAGGGAAGTGTTAAACGGGGGCCTGAGCCGGGAATTGTTCCTGTGGAGAGATTCTTGGTTGGTGTTGGTCGCTGCACGTGGCTTCAGAGGAACCTGATCTGCAGAGATCAGCCCAGCCTTGGTCCGAGGCAGCTTCTTGACCTCTAATTCTGGGCTGGACCTGGACACAGGAGAATTTTGCCAGTGTTTAAAATGTAGAAGATTCAATTTTTTCTGTTGGTTTGAGGACTCAGCCCCTTGCTCTCATGCTGCCTTTTTCCCCTGGGTTTCTAAGGCTCTCATGACTTAGCAGGTGATAGGAAAGGGGGGTGACAGCACAAGGACTGTGGGGCAGGTGGCAGAACTTGCTGCAGCTCTGCTCTGAGCCTCTTCTCCCCATTCCCAATGAGCATCACCTTCCAGGCAGCAGAGACCCCCAGCCTGGAGGAGAAGGTCTGGGACAGCCCTGGCACTGTGGTGCTCAGGGGAGGTGGAGGACAAGCCCTGGCACGTGCCACCCTCCCCTCTGGTGACGTGCCACCATCCTCACTGTCACCTGGGTTGTATTTTCCCCACGACCCCATGGATCCTGTTCCACCCCCCAGTGGCAAGGAGCCCTTTTTATCAGATTAGCTGGATCACATCAGCGGGTTTCTCTTCCCACAAAACCTACCGGTGAGTCAGAGTTTCCATCCCCATCTGGGCTCCTCAGGGAGGCTCCATCCCCTTTCTTCCCAGCTGCCTGCATGAGCAGGGTGCTTTTCCTCTCCACTTTAGAAAAAACAATCACCTTCCTCTCCATCTCTGTTCTTGCCAGTGGCCAAGGTTGGGAGATAAGAGCAGTGTCATGGCTCTGCCTCTTATCCTCTCCAGGAACTGGCCAAGCTCTCCCCCTCCAGAAGCAGCAGCTCATTTCAGGTCCCCCCAGACATGTAGGGTTTTTTAGGAATAATTTGAGCCACCCTGAACACTGAGTATCCATTGCAGGAGATCCAGGCCCATGGAGAAGTGGAAACAGAGCCTGGGACATCTGAAAGCTTCTCTCGTCCAAAGATGTGGATCTCCACATTTATACCCATGAAGGAAGATTCACCTTTCCAGCCAGGTTCACCCAGCTGTTTATTCCTGAACATCTGCCTCTCCCTGGGAAGGTGGTGTGCAGGCTGTGCAGGCTCTTTAGGAGTTGTCAAGCCTCTTGAAAATCCTCAAATGCAACAGTTTTAGCATGAAGGATGATGCTGGGAAGGGGTGGAGAGTGTCATGGAGAGCTTGGCCTCATGTGGAGCTGGTGGAGCCCAGCAGTGCAGGCTGAGCTCCCTTCTCCCCTGAGAGCAAACCCTTGGTCAAGGATGAGCTGCTTGATTCCACCCCACCATCACATCTCCTTTATGCAGAGGGGAAGATGCTCCCAGGGACCTCTGTGGTGCTGTGGGAGGGCACAGGGTGAGTTGCTGAAGGCCCCCAGCATGAGAAGGACATGGAGCTGCTGGAGAGAGTCTAGAGGAGGCCATGGAGATGCTCCAGGGGCTGCAGCCCCTCTGCTCTGGAGAGCTGGGGGTGCCCACATGGAGAGGAGAAGGCTCCAGCGAGAGCTCAGAGCTCCTGCCAGGGCCTAAAGGAGCTCCAGGAGAGCTGCAGAGGGACTGGGGACAAGGGATGGAGGGAGAGGACACAGGGAATGGCTTCCACTGCCAGAGGGCAGGGATGGATGGGATATTGGGAATTAGGAATTGTTGCCTGTGAGGGTGGGCAGGCCCTGGCACAGGGTGCCCAGAGCAGCTGTGGCTGCCCCTGGATCCCTGGCAGTGTCCCAGGCCAGGTTGGATGGGGCTTGGAGCAACCTGGGACAGTGGAAGGTGTCCCTGCCATGGGAGGGGGTGGCATGAGATCCAACCCAAAGAATTCTGTGATTTTGTTGCATCACTTACAGTTACTAAACCTTAACATTTTTATTTCTTTTTTGTCAATAAATAACACATCCATTCCCTGTTTCTTTGTTTTCTTGGGTGCTTCTTTGAACAGAGGGGTTTAATCCACTGAGCCATCTCAGAACATTGTGCCTGCAGTGGAAGAATGATGTATTTTTAGGGAATTAGCTCTGTTGTCCCTACTGTCAGAAGAGGGGCAGTGTACCCTGGAGTCCTCAACAAAAAGAAGAGAAACTTTGACAGCATGAAAATGAAATGTATGAAAACCTTAGTGAATTCTAGCTGAATTATCTTGGTTTATTTCAGCTTATGCAATGGCCCAAAAAAGCATTGGAATATCGTATGAAGAAGAAAAAGCAGAAATACTGGGAGGGGGGGACATAAAGAACAGAAACTGGGGCTTGTAGCAATGGAAAATATTCCCCCCATCGGATCCTGCTCTGTTTGTTCATGCTCAACCCAGGGAGGCAACTTTTCCCCTGCCACATTATCTTGTCTCTAAATAGCGTTCAAAGGAGAAGAAGAATGTGCTGTTAAAAATATCAAACTTTTGGGAATGGCTGGCAGACTTTAGCACTGATAAGCGTTGTTGATTGAAGATCAAACAGCCCTGGAAGAAAAACCTTCCAGCAAGCACCGTGGGTCCAGCCCTGCAGCCAGACAGTGAGGTCAGCCTTCAATCCAGGGATATTTAGGGACTGACACTGGAATTATGGTCTGGGCTCCCTACCCCAGACAGATGCTGGTGACACTGTGGTTTAAACTCGATAAATCTGTCCAAGCTGAGACCAGCATTTCTCACGTGCCAAGAGCTTGCATTAGTAGGTGGTAGCTTTATATATCTATTTTTTCCTTCATTTAAGATAAAGAGAAAATGCTGCTGGTCATAATGTGAACTGAAGACTGCTGGCATTTGTTTTTTAATTAATTGACAACCTGCATTTCTGTGTCAAGGTTGCAAATTAATAGTGGGTGGCCATCTGTTTGCAAAGCAGATAGTTCTGGCTGTGCCAAACATGTGGAGTATTTAACCATTTGATTTAAATCAGACCAGAATGGTGGGTTTTTGAACACTCTATCAAGTTGGGTTTTCCATTTGAGAGTTGGGCTTTGAAAAGGTGGAAAGTATTGAAATGGTCATTTTAGCTTCATAAACTTGCAGGCCTTTAAGTGATTTGTTTGGCATATTTGGCCTCTTTTTAGGAGAGGCCAGATCCTGGTGGGAATAAAAACATGGAGCTTCAATCACCGGTGCAAGTGGGGTACCAGATTTGTGTGAGAGCACCAAGGAAACAAATACATGTTAAAAATCATAAAGTAGCTCAGGCTGGAAGGGACCTCTGAAAGTGTATTTGAACTAATTTCAATAGCACCTTCTGGGATTGAGATGGCAGGAAAGAAAAATATCAATAGATTTTCTGCTCTAATACAGTGAGAGTCTCAGTGGTGGTGGCTGCAATCAAATGCTAAATAGAAAGTTTGCAATAAAAAGGGCTTTAGTTAGAATTAATAAAATGTGAAATGCCTTGTTCTTTGGAAAACATGTGGTATTGACTGAGATTTAGAATATGTCCTGGGAGCAGGGATCTGGACTGCAGGCTCTAGAGCTGACTCTGGCATCCTTTCCCTGCATGCATTAATATTATTTATTTATTTATTACATATTTTTTTTAATTTTATTTTTTGCCTGGAAAGGTCACAGTGTGCAAGTTGGAGAGGAAATAAGTGAAGAGCTGGAATCAAGGGCAGCCTTGCACAAGATTATCATCCTCTTTTCCCACTCCTTCACCTGCCTGTGCTGTGCATGGCAGGGAGATGATCTTTAAGGTCCCTTCTAATCCAAATTGGATTCTAAACCAGGATCCTTGTACCACAGGCAAATCCAAGTTTATCATGGAAACTTTCCTGATAAGTTTGATTTTAAGTCCTGCTATCCAGAGCTGCCCTCCAGAAGCTGCAGGTGAAGCCACAGGTAGTTCCCATTTTCAGGAAAGCACTGCTGAATTCTCTGGGAATGTGGATTTTAACATCCTCTTGTTTTGAGGAATTGTCTTAGGATGTTCTGCACCTCAACTGGAGCTTCTCATTTGCCACCAGAGCTGGAAATCTTGGATAGCTCAGAGGCAGGAAGAGCCTGGTGCTGGATGTGGGGCTTGAGCTTGTGTCACTGTCATCGTGCCATGAGCACGGGGACGGTGCCAGCTTGGAAGGGATGCTCTGCTTGGCACAAAAAGGTCTGGAGAACAGGCTGCTTCCTTGCTTAGCACAGATACAGCAGGAAGGCTGCAGGACCCACAGGCTCCTGGAGAGCTGCTGGGGCTCTTCCCATCACTGGGACACCAGGCCACCGTGCTGAGGGACCAGATGTCCTGAGAAGCTGTGAGATAGGGCTGGTGGTTGCTGTGCTGCTCTCTGGGTGAAGGCATGTGCTTCAAAAACGTGGAGATGTGGTGCTTGGGGACATGGTTTGATGCTGGCCTTGGCAGTGTTGAGTTGATGGTTGGACTCCATCATCTTGGAGGTGTTTTCCCACCTCTAGGATTCTCTCATTCTCCAGTGGCAGTGTGGGACACACAGTAGGACAGGGGCAAGCTGGGCCACATGAAGCTCATCCCTTTGGCCATTGTGGTACCACTCACGAGGCCGGTGGGGCGATCCAGCCTTCTTTGGGGCTTTTTCTGCATTTGGTTTGGGATTCTTGGGGTTGTCCCTTGCCAGGCCGGGAACTGGACTTTGATGATCCTTTTGGGTCCCTTCCAACTCAGAATATTCTGTGATAAACATAACCTCCCCGAGCGAAACCCAGCAACACCAGGCCAAATTGAGATAAAAATGAAGAAGTTTGTGTGACCGAAGGTTTCTGAGTGCGGCGCGTCGCTGGGTGCAGTGACAGAGCCAGGCTCTGCAGGGTGGGTTGGCCAGTGAGCTCCATGCCTTTGGGACCCTGCCTGGGCTCCTCTGAGTCAGTGGGAGCTGCTCACCCCTCACAGCCCTGGAGCTTTCCCCTGGTCCTGACCGAGAGCGGCAGGCGTGACTGGAGCGCCCTGGTGAAGCACTAAGCTCGGTCCCACGGGGGTGGGAAGGAGGTGACAACAGAAAGCTTAATTCCCTGCTGGTCTCAGCCACGATTCAGGCTTGGTTTTCCTCTGCGGAGGCTTCCCCTCTCCCTCTCTGCTGTCCAAGTGTTGCTTCTTTTGCATTTGTTATTTATTTTCTTCCTAGCCCGGGGGCTGCTGCGAGAGGTGTCTCTTTGCTCCGCCGCCTGTTCCTGATGCTTCCTTTTCCTTGCTAATACCAATTGTTCCTGCCAAAAGCGCTCGCTGGTGTTATGTAAACCTCGAATCGCACGCTAACGCTCCGTGCGGGGGCTCCCAAAGGCGCTGCCGAGGATTCGCCCCCGCGCGGCTCCGGCCCCGCGCTGTGCCGGGGGTCCCTGCCCTGCCACAGCCCCGGCACCGGCCCCGTGCTGTGCCCGGGATCCCTGCCCTGCCACAGCCCCGGCATCCGAGCTGCTGCACCGGCCCCGCGCTGTGCCCGGGATCCCTGCCCTGCCACAGCCCCGGCATCCGAGCCCCGGCACCGGCCCCGTGCTGTGCCAGGGGTCCCTGCCCTGCCACAGCCCCGGCATCCGAGCTGCTGCACCGGCCCCGCGCTGTGCCGGGGGTTCCTGCCCTGCCACAGCCCCGGCATCCGAGCTGCGGCACCGGCCCCGTGCCGTGCCCGGGATCCCTGCCCTGGCTGCTGAGCCCCGCCTGGCCACCACAGCCCCGGCATCCGAGCCAGCGCCGCTGCTGTCTCTGGCAGCTTTAGTGGGCAAAGCTCCCTGGGCTGGGGCTGTTTGTGGCCGCGGTACCTGCGGAGCAAAGCTGCGGTTTGGGCACATTCTGCGTTTTTTGTAGCGGTGTTGGCGGATGCTGTGGGAGGGTTCTGCTACCACTTGGTGCATCTCCACCCCACCCCTGCCCTCGGTCCAGGGCAGAGCCTGCCTGAGCAGTCCCTGTGCTTGCTGGTGGAATTGGAGTTCCTGGAGCAGCTGCATGGAGACACCGTGTTCCTCCAAGGCTCCTGGGAGGGCACCTCTTCTCCTCAGCCAGGCGGTGTTCTGTCCAAACCAGTTATTTACCTGGAAAGTGATATTAGCAAATCCTAATGAATTCCCAAGTGCTGCTTTGTGTGATTTGGCAGCCAGGATTCTCTCAAAAAAGAAAGAAAATAAAAAGAGAGAGAGAGAGAGAGAGAGAGAGAGAGAGAGAGAGAGAGATCCACTATTGCTGTGTGCCCAACCTCGTCCCCATCCACTCCACTGCTTTTGAGAGATTAAAAAGAGATTAAATCCTGCTGAGCTGGCAGGTGATGTTGATGAATGTTTGGAGGGGATTAGGGTAAATCCATTCCTCCTTGTGATTTAGCTCAAGATTTGAACTCATTGATAAAATTTGTCCAGGTTTTACCTCTGAAACCTCCTTTGAGCCAGTGAAGGTGTAAATGAAGGCAGAGCTTGTTTTTGGAGCAGAAAGGATAATGAATTAGCTTTGTAAGGCTGATGAAGGCTTAAGATTGCTGTGCATCTACAACTGTTGCAGTGTCCAGTTAATCCTCACTGCCACAGAATTAGAGGATGCCCAGGCTGGCTCCTTGGCTGGGGGAGTCTGGCCTGAAGCTCCTGCTGTAGTGCAGCAGAGTTGTGAGATGCTCTGCAGCAACCAACCAGCCTGTGGAGGACACTGTTTCCATGTGGCACTCAAGTTCCCACCAAAAAACGCCATTTCTCAAGCTAGGATGACATGGAATGGTCCCAGCTGTGGACTGGGGCTCAGAGGCTACATCCAGCCAGAGCTGTCCTGGTGTTCTGGCTCTGTTTGGGTTCTGTGGTGGCACTGCAGTGGGACGGGAGGCAAACAGGACGGTCTGGCAGCCTCCAGCAGCTGTTGGACCTTCTGGTTCTCCATGCATCCTACAGCATGGGAGCATGGTGGGACTCCAGAGGGTGCTCCTGCCAGGTGTCCCAGCATGCAGAATATTGTCCTCAGAGGAGCACTGAAACCTGCAGTGCTGCCATTTGGGCTGGGACCAGTGCTGGGACTGGCAGCAGCAGCGTGTGCTGGGTGCCGTGCTGGGGCTGCAGGAGAGGATTCCAGTTCCAAGGACGTACTTGGAACAAGGCTCAGCATCAGCACCGAGTGACTGTCCTGGTGCTGGGAGGAACAATCTTCACTGCTCTGTGCTGCTCGTGGTCAGATGAAGTCCTTGAGGTGCAGAAGATCTGCTGGGAGGGCAGGAGTGCAATGTGGAGACTCCAGCCTGGAGGAGCTTTATAAAGCAGGGCAGGGCATTGCTGCCAGAGCTCTGCACTGCCCGTGGCATCCATGGCAAGGCACGGGGGGAAAAGCTCTGTGCAGAGCCACTTGGGTGGTTTTGGTGAAGAGCTCCCACTGCTGCCCTGTTTGAAGCTTTCCCCTGAGACTGCTCATTCCAGAGGGCATGGCTTGGTCACCTCAGCATTCCATCCCCCCTGTGCCCAGCTCAGCTCTCAGTTTCCCTGCACGGAAAGAGTGGTAACTTTGGCAGAGCAGCTTTGCAGGTCTCTCTGTGCTGCTTAGCAAAAGTGACATTTACATTTAGAAATCACCTGGATACAGGTGAAGGTGCCAGGTGGCTGATGCTGAGTGTGACCTGGAGCTGCAGGCTCTGCAAAACAGGGCTGAAGTCAGGGATGGTCTGAAGAAGCAGAGTTGTGGCACGGAGGACATCAGGATCAGGCTTGTTCCCTGTGGAGCAAATCCTCTGAGCTGCTTTGGATTTATGCAGCGATAGCAGCAAACACAGCCCCCTCCCAGTCCTTAAGGATGCTGCTGGGGGTGGGTAGGAAGCCCGATAATGTCACAGACAACTGGGAATACTTTCAAGAACATAACTGGGAACAATTTAGAAATAATTTCGAAATAATTTTTTTCTTTTTCACTGTGTCATTGGAATGTATGCTTTTCTAGAAAGTAGGAGGAAAGAGAGCTTGAAATTAAATGTATTATTAAACAGACCTTTCTTAACTCTCATTAAGGAAGAGGATTTGGAGGGAAGTGTTTTCTGGTTTCTTTATCGTGTTGCTGCACAAGCTGGTGTTTGCCAAGCTGGTATTCTTGACTCCTTCAAGAAGAGCAAAAATGAAAGTCAAATTCCTTGTATATTGGAAAGGAATATTTGGTATCCATTGTTTGTGATGATGGTAGTCTGTTTAAAATAAAGTTACCTTTGTATTTGCTTAGTTTGACTCTAAACAGGAAAATAATGGCTTTTGTAATGTCTCTATTAGAGGAGTATTGTTTGAAAGCACTTTGGGCTTACATTAGTTGAGTGCAAAATGAATTCCAGCTCTGGAGCAAATAAACTCCAGTGGGGCTGGATGCTGGGAGCTGCCAGTGTGATGTGGGGATGTGCATCACAGAGGCCTCTGGGGGCCAGTTCTTGATGTAATTCTTCATGCTCCTCATCTTCCCTCCTCCCTTTACCTCAGTGATGCAGCATCTCACCCCAGCAAACTGGTTTCATACTTTCAGCTGAAACTGGGGGCACTGGGCAGCATGAGTGGGGGGTCAAGAAGCTTTTCAGAGCTTTAAATAAAGCTTCTCCATGTGTCAGCACATGAGTAAACAGACTTTGCTGAAATATCTTTTATTTTCTGATCTGAGCTCCAACAAACACTTGCAGTTTGGGGGATTTCTTGGCTTTCTTTTTTCCTGTGATGGGAAAATGGGAAGCAGTAGGAAAGTGCTCACTGGGTGTGCCAGGAATTGCAGGAGTAGCTCTGGGGTGTGTGAGGTGCCTTGCACGAGCACCAGGGGCAGCTCCCAGAGCTGCAGATGCACACACAGGGTGTGAGCTGAGGCTGCTGGAAACTCAGCCCAGTTTGCTTTTCCAGCAGTACCCAATGATGTGGCTGTCCCTGCACCCCTGGCAGTATCCCAGGCCAGTCTGGGTGGGGATTGGAGCACCCTGGGACAGTGGAAGGTGTCCCTGCCCATGGCAGGGGGTGGAATGAGATGAGTTTGAAGTTCCTTCCGACCCAAACCATTCTGGGATGAGTCTGTGTGATGCAGCAGGAATTAGGAGCACTGCATCTGGGGGCTCTGCTGTCCTCATGCCCACTGCAAGCAGCTGCTCAGACCTCAATGTTCAGTTTAGTCACATAACAGGTGACATAATGTGGTAGGGGACACATGACACGGGAAATCAGGACCACCTGCTTGCCTCTTTTCACAGAAAATAATGAGGATGTTTTCATAAAAAGCAGCTAAATGCATTAGAAAGAGAAGCCAAGATCTCTCTGTGCAAAGGTGTCAATGCTTTTATTTTAAGCTGAATGTTGCATTTAGTTTGTTATCTACAAATTATAAAATGTGGGGGGGATGACCCTGATGTGCTGCTGGAGGGATTAGAGCAGGAGGTGTTTTCTGTGCAGAGCTGGGTGGGATGTGCTGCTGGGGCAGCTCTGGGCTCTGGAGCTCTGTCCCACAGCTTCCCCCAGGATGCAGCGTCCCAGTGTTGGTTGTGGCAATGCCCCTTTTCTTTTCCAAAGCAAAACAGAGCTCATGGCTGGTGTGAAGCCATGAATTTGGGGATAAAATGCTGTGCAAGCTCCTGCTCTTCCATATTCAGTTCTTAAAGGGGGTCAGTAAAGATAGGGACAGACTTTTTAGGCAGGGCCTGTTGCTACAGGACAAGAGGCGATGGTTTTAAACTAAAAGAAGGTCAAATTAAACTGGATATAAGGAAGGGGTTGTTTTTTTGGTTTTTATTTTTTTTTACAATGGCAGTGGTAAAATGTCAGATTATGCCCTTTTCTGATCCAGAGATGGGGCAACTGAGAGGCATTAAAAAAACTTTTATTCTATTTTCAGTCTTTTGTGAAGGGTGAGACAATAAAGCTGTTATAATTCTCACAATACAGATGTTATAATTCATAGAGATTAATTACAGATCTTATCCTTTTTCTACAAATTCATTTCCTACAGTGAAACCCTGGCACCGGTTGCCCAGAGAAGCTGTGGCTGCCCCATCCCTGGACATGTTCAAGGCCAGGTTGTGGCTTGGAGCAGCCTGGGATAGTGGAAGGTCCCTGCCCATGGTAGAGGAGTGAAAGTGGGTGGGCTTTAAGATCCTTTCCAACCCAAACAAGGATGGCAAGGATGTGCCCAGAGGATGCAAACCTCCCTGGCTGCTTTGCAGGCAGATGTGTGGTGGCTGTGGAGTCTCCAGCTCTGCATGAGCAGAGGTTACAGATGAGCTCTGCCTTCCTCTGTGGCTCCTGTGGGTACAGAGCTCTGTTTAACTTAGGGCCTGGGCTGTTGGGTACCACTGCAATGTCGTGTGGCCAGCAGAGTTTTGAGGCCACAGCTGGAAAATGTCCTACTGGGCACTTAGGAAAGGATGGTTCCTAAAAAATATAGCTAAGGTGGACAAAGAGGTGGATATGTGGGTGTGTAAGGGACAGAAATCATACTGCTACCAGGGAATTTCTCTCCAGGGTTATTTTTTTGATCTCAGTGCTGTGGGTTCTGCATTAGCAGTGTGTGTGACACATGGTACCCCAGAGCAGAGCAGGGCTCTGTCCTGTGTGCTGGGAGAGGTGTCTGATGCCAGACTGCTCCTCCCTGTCCTGCTGCCAGGGAAATCCATGCCATTGCAAGCCATGGGCTTGGTGGGATTGCAGCTGGGCCGTGGCCTCTCCCTCTGCTGTGATGGGGAGTTTGCACTCTGGGCAATCATTAGATAAGCATAAGAAAGCACAGGGGTATTGCAGGTGAGAAAATGTGGTTTAAGCTCAGCTTTAGCTCCAGAAGACCTCTGAGAACATCGATGCCATCAGCACCCTCCAGCTGTGTCACACAGGGGCCGGTGCAGCCACCAGTGGTTTCAGCAGTCAGCAGCACTGGCCTTGGAAGAGGCTCTGAAACAAATGGGACTGGTCAGACATCCCTGGTGGGTTGCAAAAAGTGTGACTTCAGACATCAAAGAGTCAATTCCACCTCTGAATCCCTGGGCACTGTGGTCAATTAATTTGTGGAGTGGGTTCCTGGAGCATGCTGAGGCACGTGGCTTTGGTTTCACCAACATCAACAAAGCTGAAAAATTCATCAGTCCTATTCCTTCCTCCCAGTGACCACACACTTGGCAGAATTCCCACATTTTTCCTTCCTCTTTCTCTGTGTGTGAGGTGTGCCAGCTTCCCACATGAAGGGCTGCAGGGATCAGGATGCTGCCTCTGCTGTGGGAGCCCTGGACACTGCTCTGAGCCACGATGGAATGGAGCTCCAGCTCTCCAGGCTGCCAGGATGCTCCCTGTTCACCATCCTGTCTGGTTCTTTTCCTTTTGGAAAACTGGGGGAAAAAATAATAAAAGAGGAACTTACCCATTTTCAGGCTCTTGCCCTGCTCCAGGGGTGAGAGGATTAATGGAGAGGTGGCCACTGGACTGGTCACCACTGTCCCCGTGGGTTTCGCTGAGTTCCCAGCAATGAATTTCAGAGCTGGACTGAGATCCTTGCTGGCAGTGAAGATCATGGGCTGCACGGCTGTCCTGTGCCCATAAAACCCTGGCTTAGGAGGGAAGGCTGGTGCTGACTGGGGGAATTTCCCCAGAGTGGCCAAGCGACTGCTGAGTGGTGGATCAGAGGAGGCTCCCTGGAGCCCCCACAGGGGCCAGAACCTGGGTGTTGGCTTGGATTGGTGTCCCTGCATCTGCCAGGGATCAGGGAGCTGTGGAGGGAGGAAGGGGTTAAGATCAGTGAGCTTTGTCCTACAGGAGCAAGCACCTGGCTGTGCAGAGAGACTCTTCTGATGCATTGTGCCCTTCCCAGACAAAGGATTGCAAAGATCAACCATGGACCAGAGCAGAGCCCCCACTCCTGAGTCCCTGGCACAGAGGAGGTGCCCAGATCCATCCCCAGGCCTGGGTCTTGTCCTTAAAGAAGCCTTCTCTGATACTTTGGGGCTCCAGCTCATGTTCCCACCTTCATTGATCCTGAGCACCAAGGAAAGTGTGAATGGGAAGGAAAGCAGATCCAGTTTACTACATTTGTAAATTTGATATGAGCAGACTTTAATAATGAAAAAAAAAAAAACAACAAAAACAACCAAAGAAAATCTTCTAGCATGAAGCTCAGGAGATGGGTGGATTTAAGTGCTATTAAGAGATTACTGGTAATGCCCAGCTGTGTGTGTTGGTTCAGCTGCCAGGCAGCAGCAGCACAGCCTCATTCCTCATGCAAGTGCAGCTCATCCCTGAGCTGTGGAGCCCCGTCTCTGCTTAGCAAAGTTTCTCTGGTGTCCCCATCTCTATCTTTTCCTCTCTGCTTGTCCCAGCAGGCTCCACGAGCCCTGCCAGCAGCATCCACAGGGATGGCAAGGAAGGTTTCCCTGGGATGTCCATTCTTTGGTCAAGATGGCACTTGCTGTTGGACATGGACCTGCAGCCCTAGAGCTCCTGGTTTTGAGGAGTGAAACAGCTCCTGGCACTGCTCCTACATGTGCCAGGCCTGAGGTCAGGGTGAGGAGCCTCAGCTGGAAGGTTTGTGTTCACTGGCTTTAGTTTAATCCCTTCACATTTCCCATCACAGCTCCTTGATGCTGCTGCTGCTGCTGCTGCTGCTGCTGCTGCTGATGATGATGATGATGAGTGCTTCTCTCCACCAAGTCACTTTTGGTGGTGAATTAAATCATGGCATTCCCCCCCGCTTCCTTTCCAGTATTCAGTGCTCTGAGCTAAATTAGAATAGGAGCCTTTTCAAACCATTCCCTTAATAAAAGTATTTAGTTAATAGATGATGCATAGCTCACAAAGCTTGCAAGAATCTGACACGGGGTATCACAATATTATGATATTTAACAGCAAAACCTACTGCATTATCAACTTACCTCTATAGCATGGAGGAGGCAACAGCTGAGGCATAAAAACTAATGTTTCAGTGTGACAGAGCTAAAATTGAACTTGGCAATTACCGCGTGCCTGATTCGCAGTATTGTGAAGTGAAGCTACTATATAAATCAGCTCCAGTAATCACAGGGTTTAAAATTAGTCAGTTACTATTAACTCTGCCAGTGTTAGCATATGCTGAAGAATTATAAAAGTGAAAGGTATGGAATATCTAAAGTACAGGTTTAAAGTAAACCACTTGAACAAGCTCCCAGTGGGAGGATTTGAAGTTCATGCAGAAGTAAGGTTTTGGATACTCTGACAAAGGGTTGTGGAACACATTTAATTGCACATTGCTGTCTAATCTTTTGAATGCTTAACATCCTTTCGAAAGCACCTTTTCATGTTCCCAAGACTTTCACAGTTCACAGAGGGTAGAGTGATGATTGAATTTAATTTTTCCTCCCCTACAGGATTTTTTTTTTTTCAGAGCAGCGCAATTCAAATAGTTCGCAGAGCTCTTCAATGCCAGGCATAGAAAAAAGGAAACAGCAGGATAATGTTTAAAAATCATTACGGGGAAGTGAAAGGCTGCTCTGAGCGCAGCACAGAAATTAGCAACTGCTATGATTGCTAAATTTTTATTCCATGCAAAATTCATGGAATTTGCTGCTATGAAAAATAGGGGAGTCGAGTTGTTTAATAGGATTCTAAATTATGGAGGATGCACAAATATTTGATATGGGGCAAGGAGCTGTGTGTGTTTCTGTAGGAGAGCAGGAGCTGGGAGCAGCTCTGCTGGGGTCAGGTGGCTGTTGCCCTGTCCAGTCCTGTTCCCCCACTCCTCTGTTTCGTGGCAATGATTTTAGCTCCATTTTGGAATTAACTCTGGCTTGGTCTCAGTGACACCGGACTGTGATGAGTGTGCTTGGCTTTGTCACCTCTGAAGTCTTCCTAGGAAGGGTGGGGACAGGCAGCTGCCTGCAGCAGGGTCTGTGCCCCTTGCTCTGTGTCAGGGATGTGTCACACGTGGCACCTCTTCTGGTCACAGGGACCTCGTGCTTGTGGCTTTTGTTGTCCCTGTCCCAGGGTGATTCTGAACGAGTGCCTCCAGGGTCAGAGTGATGGAGGGGGTGGCACAGTCCCCTCGGGGCTGTCAGTCTGCCCTGGGCTGCTCCTAAGGGATGCTCTGGTGCTTGGTCTCGTTTCAAACACCTCAGTCCATGGTTTGTTCCTCTTCCCTGTTCCAGGGCTGCAGGCTGATGGGGTTCCCTAGCTGGAAGCTTTTGCTGCCAGCAGATCTAACCCCCTGTTTCCTTACCTTCCCCACAGCTCAGGCTGAACCCTCACACCCCACAGCATCCCCAGCTCTCCTGCAAGGCAGCTGCAGCCCTGGCTTTGCTCTTTTCATGTCTGACCTTCAGATTCCCACAGAAGTCACGATGGCTTTTGTGGGTTTCCTTTCCCTGCTTGCCTCCTGTCCACACTGTTTTGTTCAGCCACAGCCACATCTGGTTTTCCAGAATAGGCACCTTGTGTCTTGTTTCTGACTCCAGTGAAGTGGAAACGTTGCAGCAAATCTGTGCTTCAGTCTTTCTTTACTTTTAGTCCCCCCATGTGTCCTAATTATTTAGTGCAACTTGTTCAGCCAGTGGTTTTGAAGATGCTCCTGCTCTGGCAGGGTTGAGGATCAGATGAGACTGGGTTTTCTCTCTTTCTCTTTTTTTTTTCCTCTTTCTCTCTTGCTTTTTAAACTGGAGAAACCAGAGCAGTGGCAGCAGCTGGACCATGCCATGCTCCTGGCAAAGAGCACACAGAAGCTGCTTTGTTAATCAAAGTGCAGCCTGATCGAAAGGAATCACAGAGTCACAGAATGGTTTGGGTTGAAAAGGACCTTAAGGCTCACCTCGTTCCACCCCTAGCATGAGCAGGGACACCTTCCACTAGCTCAGGTTGTGGAAGGTGACCCTGCCTGTCCAGCCTGGCCTTGGGCACTGCCAGGGATCCAGGGGCAGCCACAGCTGCTCTGGGCACCCTCTGACAGGGCCTGCCCACCCTCACAGGGAGCAATTCCTTCCCAATCTCCCATCCATCCCTGCCCTCTGGCAGTGGGAGCCGTTCTCTATGTCCTGTCCCTCCATCCCTTGTCCCCAGTCCCTCTCCAGCTCTCCTGGAGCCCCTTTAGGCCCTGGAGGGGGCTCTGAGCTCTCCCTGGATCCTTCTCTCCTCCAGGTGAGCACCCCCAGCTCCCCCAGCCTGGCTCAGAGCAGAGGGGCTCCAGCCCCTGGAGGGTCTCTGTGGCCTCCTCTGGACTCATTCCTCCACATCCTTCTCACTCTGGGGGCCTCACTGGTGGATGCAGCACTGGAGGTGGAGTCTGATGGGAGCAGTGAAGGGGCAGAAGCCCCTGGCTGTCCCTGCTGCCCCCGCTGTGGGACGAGCCCAGAGGGATGGAGAGATGAGCACCAGGGGCTGCTTGGGTGCTGCTCTGCACGTGCTCAGAGTCTGTCCCTGTGCCCTGTGATAAAGATTGAGGGCTGTGAAGGTCACTGTGCACTGATGAGCCTGTTTGCCAGCACACCGGGGACTTTGCATTTTGGAAATAGGCTCTGTTATTGGCCTCGTTACTTTATCAGTCAGAGTTAAACCTTGCTGCGTTCCATTAGAGGGTTCTGAAATATATAATTTTCAATTGACTGGTACAGGGTAAATTGCCCCCATTCTCTCTGCCAATAACTTTAAGATTCATGAAGAATTTATCAGTACATTTAACACTTCCACTGAAACTCTATTTCGGAGGTTATGGAAATGAGCTACAAATGAAAGTCACAATTCAGAAAGCAGGAAACATGCCTGTGAGTGAGGAAAAAGCTGTCACTGGCATTGTGAAGAAAGAGAGGTATAAATAGGGCACTGGGTTAGAAAGCAGGAAATCTGTGTGCTGTGGGTTTTACTTGGAATTTCTTCTGGTGACCCCAGATAAGATTGTTAACCCTTGTCTCTGCAGGCAGCTGGATGTGCTGCTCCGGGCTCTGCTCCTGGCTTTTGGGATTGTCTGCATGAGCTGGCTGTTTGAAAGGGGAGCCACTCCATCAATCATGGCTCTGTGGTTTTCGTGCTTAGCAAGGATCACTTCACCAAAGAGACTGAATTTCTCAATATTTCCTGTGCAGGAATCTTTAGCCTTGCTCCCACACTGCACAGCCTGGGGAGAGGGAGCTCAGGGAGAAGGGTCTGTCCTTGTGAGCAGCCAGGGGGGGCTGGGTGGGGTCACAGCCACGAGGACAATTCCTGCTGTAGATGAACGTGCTGCAGTCCACGACCACAACTTCATGTTCGGATTTATTTTGATGGAGAAGGTGAAATAAAGGCTGTAAACCAAGAGGGACTTTTCTCATCTCCGTGGTGGGCCCAAGAAGAGCCTCCCACATGAGCCATGGGTGTCCCTGCGTGTCAGTCCTGGCCTGCAGCCTCCTCAGGACCGAGCAGAAATGGCTCCAGTGACCAGGCTGTGTCCTGGGAGATGCAAAATTCCAGTCTCCAGGAAAGGACAGGTTTCTCCCCAAAACATGCCGTGGAGTTTCAGCCTCCTCCCAGCACTGCCAAGTGTGTAGTGTATCTACAGAACATGCTTCAGGGCTTGTTACATCCTCCAGTATAATTTGTTAAAATGTTTGGGGTTTTTTCCAGCATACCCCAGATATGCTGATAGTCTGGGGGGGGGGCAATCAAGGTGGATAGAGGGATGGGAAAGGCACAGAGACAGGAGGGATTATTGCCACTAAATTAGGGACTGAGCTGGATTCCACGCCAGCGAGGTGCAGGGATGTGCATTGCCTGATAGAATCACACAGTGGCTGGGCTTGGAAGGGGCCTTTAAAGGTTACCCAGGCCAAGCCCCTGCCATGGGCACCTTCCACAAGACCAGGCTGCTGGAGCTCCATCCAATCTGGCCTTGAACACTTGGGGTTCAAGGGTTGGGGCATCTTCATTCTCTCTAGGCACCAGTGTTGTACCACCCTCATTGTAAAAACCTTTTCTAAATCTTATCTAAATTGACCCTGTGACAGCGTGAAGCCATTCCCTGCGTCCTGTCCCTCCATGCCTTTTCCAAAGTTTCTCTCCAGCTCTCTTGGAGCCCCTTCAGGCACTGGAAGGGGTTCTAAGGTCTCCCCTGAGTCTTCTGCAGGTGAACATCCCCAGCTCTCCCAGCCTGGCTCCAGAGCAGAGGGGCTCCAGCCCTCAGAGTATCTTGGTGTCCCCCTCAGGGCAGACGTGGCTGTGAGAGCAGCCATCCCACCATGGTGTTTAGTGACTTAAAATCCATACTGAGACAAAACTGATCCTGTGAGAAGGGGCCTGGCCTCCCTGACAGCTCTGCTTTCAGTTCCTGGGCTGGCAGCTCCAGAGCCTGTGCAGGTCAAGGGGTCGTGCTGGCCTTAAATAAAATGACAAGTGCCTATGATAGTTCTGCCTGTTACCAGTTGTAAATTTGGCCTAGGGAGTTATTTCAGGCTCGTGCAGCCTAAAATTTTCTCACAGCCTGAAATCACATCTCCAATAGCAATAATAACCTCCAATTGCTGCCATCCCTGCGTGCTCTGTAATAAACAAACGGTGCTTCCCTGGAGGTGTCACCCTGGCGGGGCTGGTGTCAAGGAGTGCTTCTCTCATGCATGAAATTCAGGCGTCAGGATGTTTCCCATGCATCTCCTGGTCCTGGAGAAGCTGGGAGCAGTAGGAGTATTTTGTTCTTGGCTCTGTTCTCCAAAGGTTCAAACAAAAAGGAAATGTGATGATTGCTTTGTACCTGGGCAGGGGGGCTGATCAGCTCTTGTAAGATGTCTGAATCCTCCGTAGGAAAGCATGAAGGATTCCCCATGTTTCCTATTCTTTGATGTCCCTTGTCCCCAGCACCATCTGGCTGTGAATCCCAGTGCTTTCACAGGGACATTCCTGGTGCCAAACCTGTGAACTGGTGTCTCCATGCAGGGAATCACTTTCCTGCAGTGAAACCCCCGGACCTGAGCATATTTGGGAAAGGATTTGCCCTGCCTGCGTGGCCCTTTGCAGAAACTGCTGGGGACAGAGTAGTCACACCTCTGTGCGAGCAAAAGCAGAATTTGTCCTGTCCCTGGAGCACACAAACATTTGCTCTGTGGGCTCTGCTCTTCTCTGTGCACAGGTTGTTTTGTTTCCTGTGGTGTCTGTGCTGCTGTTGAGGCAGTTCCACGAACCTCCTGTTTCTCCTAGGGCTTGTTTTCATGGCAGGTGTTTGCTGTGATGAAATATTGATGGGGAGGAGGAAGAAAAGCTCTGTGGCCCTGCCTCTCATTATTTTACAGGTGGGAGGTACAGAAAGGGTGACATGGTGATTTAAAAATCAACCAAGGTCAAGATGGAGAGGCTGAACGTGTGGAATTTGAATATAACTGGGTTCTGGTGTAGCTCAGGAGAACTCTGTTAAATGCCTGCTTTTGCCAGAAGTGGAAGCTCTATTCTGGCAGGTCTGACTGGCCGTGGCCAGAGGGGCAGGGGGCAGATGCAGCGAGGTGTCCTGTGATGATTTGGGGTGTCCAGCTGCATGTGCCAACCTGTGCCACTGCACTGGATGTCCCAGCAGCTGAGGTCACCACATGGTCTTCAAATGCTCCAAAATTCAGCACGTTCCACGTGTTCCAGCTCTTGCTGTCTTTGTTGATGTCACCAAACTGTAAGATCTAAAAACCAGTGGGCTCTGATGAGCAGAGCAGCTCCTGACCTCTGGCCTGCCTGGATCCTTCCAGGAGGAGACTCCAAAGGGTGCCAGCCCGTGGCACTGGCGGGCACAGGCTGAGCCCCAGCCTGGGTGCCTGCCTGTGGCAGAGGGGCTGGCACAGGTGGCTGTGCTGCAGCATCACCTGTTTGGCAGCTGGGCTGAGGGAATGAGCTGCTTTGCACCCCTGCAGGACCGCTCCTGACAGGGAGGGGAGACTCGTGGGGCTGGGAAGAGAAGCTGCAATAATTTCCTTTTAGACTGATTACATTGCTGCTTTTGTGCTCTTGCCCAACCCTCTCCTGCCTTCTCTTCCTGCCTGCTCTTCCTGCCAGTTCTGATTTTCTGCCCCAGCAGGCTGAGGCTTCCCCAGCTGTAACTAAAGGTGAAGCACAGCGTGTATAAAGTGATTTTGTATTGGACAGAGATGCTGAGTATTTAATAACCAACCTGGAACCTGCAAGCAGGAGAGGTTCTCCCCTGCATTGCATGTGGCAGGTTGGGCTGGTAGCACCTTGCTCCACCACATTTCTGTTTCTTTCTGTAAGTAAATCTGTTGGATGATCCTGCTCCCTTCCCAAGAATGAACAAACCCTGATGCCTCTGGACCCGTTTTGTGGAGTATTGAGAAACATCAGTGTGTGAACATGGTGAAATCAGGAATGAAGAAAGAAAACCAGATGAGACCAGTGGGAGGGTGGAGAGTTTCCTCTGGCAGTGGAGATGGGATCTTGCTGCACCAAATGCAAGATTGAATGGGGTTTTGAGGAGCTGTGGAAAAGTTGCACACAGCAGGGTGGCTTCCAGTGAGACCAGTAAACCTCACTGGGTAGCTGTTCCCTGCCCACCCAGTGTAGAGCTCAGCAGCTTGGCCTTTGGTGTTTTATTTTTAATACAGATCTGAAAATAAAACCTGCTTTTGTCTTAATTGAAACAAAAACAGGAGGTGAGTGCTCAGAATTTCACAGTGCACAAGCTTGAAGTGGCTGTGGTTTTTGTTTCTAGCTACTTACAACTATCTGATGAACCGTTTCTGCTGGGTTTCTTTTCTATTTTTTTTTTCTATTTTCCCTGCATGAAGAATGGCTTAGTTTTTTCTCCTGGCCTGTTTGTAACTCTGCTGTTCCCAGCTTTTGCCATTAGCAGCTGTGTTCATCCCGGGTGCAAGCGAGTGTGCCCCAAATCCATGTGCATGTGCCAGGTCTGAATGTGACCTCCAGGGAGGACTTTAAACGACTCTTAAAGCCTTTCTGCAGCAGTGCAGGTGTAACACACCATGGGTTTGCTGCTAGCTCTCACTGAGGGTGAGAACATGAGCCGCAGGGTGAGGGCTGCAGGCTGCAGGGCCCAGTCAGCTGCACTGGAATTCCTAAGTGCCAGTGGAAGTCGTGTACCTCCACATGGGCATAAGGTGCTGTCCACTCCTCTGTGTCCTGCTTTTGGCTGGGATGGAGTTAACTTGCTTCTTAGTAGCACGAAACAGTGCTGTGTTTTGGGTTCAGTGTGCCTGTAATGCTGATAACACACTGATGTTTTAGTTGTTGCTAAGCAGTGCTTACCTACATTAAGGACTTTGCAGTTTCCCAGGCTCTGCCAGCGAGGGAGAATGGCCAGGACAAGTGACCCAGACTGGCCAGGGGGATATTCCATACCACAGTACAGAAACTGGGAGGAGTTGCACTGGGCACTGGCCAGCAGGTGACAAATGACAGTATTGGGCATCACTTGTCTTTCTTGGGTTTCATTCCTTTCTCTCTCTCTCTTGTTCATTACAATTATTATTATTGCTATTAAATTTTGCTTCATTTCAATTATTAAACTGTTCTTATCTCAGCCCGTGGGTTTTACTTCTTTCTGATCCTCGTCCCCATCCCACTGGGGAGGGGCAGTGAGGTGGCAGCTTCCTGGTGCTGAGATGTTCTCTGGGGTTAAATCAGCACATACCTGCCACAACTAAAAACCTGCTGGGAGTTAAAGAAATGTTCACTCACTCTCAGTACTAAGGAGAGACAGACCTGTGCTCAACTCAAAGGGACAACCAGTAACTGATCCATGAGTCTGGGGTTTGGTTTTGGTCGTTACAGTGAACATTTCTGCTTCACAGGTTTTTTTTGTTCATTTCTATTTTCCTTTGGACTTGCTGTTCCTGTTCCTTGTCACTCATGGGCTGTGCTGCCCAGGGACTCCTAAAACCCAGCAAGGGCTTGTCAGAGCTGATCCCCAGAGCTGTTTCAGCCCTTTGCAGTTCTAGGCAATATGTGGGTTTCATTTGTCATTATCCAGACACCTTCCTATATGGGGAGTTTGGGCTTTTTTAAGCCTTCCCAAAACAAGGGCTCTTTCCAAAGAAAAGGTATTGAACTAATTGGCCTGACCAGCTGCAGCAGATCCTACAGTGCAGGATTCCTTGAAAGCAGACTGATGTGACTGCCTGGGGAAGTTGGCATGTGGGTATGGAGGGAAAATGCTGGAGCAGGGTGGAAGATCTGGTTGGAAAATGGGAGACGCTCTCTTCAATATTCTGCTATTAAATGATGATAACGAGATGATGTCCTTCACTGGAAGCAAAGGAAATGCAACAAATATTTACCTGGTTGCAAACCTGGATCTTCTTGAGAAAGGGGATCAGCAGCTTTTGGAGAGTGAAATTCCAGCTGTTTTTCAGTTCTGTCTTTCTTGCAGAGTCTCAGAGTCACAACACCCAGCTACCAGCTTGATAAACCATGGATTAAAAATGCCAAAGTCCTGTCTAAACCTTTAAATTTGGTAATCAGAGAATCACAGAATGGTTTGAGCTTGAAGAAACCTTGAAGAGCATCTGGTTCCACCCCCTGCCATGACAGGGACACCTTCCACTATCCCAGGGTGCTCCAAGCCCTGTCCAGCCTGGCCTTGGACACTGCCAGGGATCCAGGGGCAGCCCCAGCTTCTCTGGGCACCCTGTGCCAGGGCCTGCCCACCCTCACAGGGAGGAATTTCTTCCTTATATGCAATCTAAATCCCTTCTCTTTCATTTAAAAACCATATTGCCAGCAACTGATGGAGCACAGACTCACAGCTTAGTATTTCCAGCACTTGGTTGTGGTTTCTGCATTGTTCTGCTGGGGACATGCTCAGTGTTGATCATAATCTGTGGCTGGCATTGAAACAGGCTCAGGGAGGAGCTGGTGCTTGGCTGGGTGGTGGTGAGCAGAGCCAGGGAGCTCACCTCTGCAGGTGGGCATGTCCCCACAGCACGGGGACCTCTCTGTCCTGCCCTGTGCCCGAGGCCAGCTCAGCCCTGGGGCAGTGTGCTGTGCTGACTCTGCTCCTGCCCAAAGAGATGCCAGTCCCCTCTGTCATTGGCATCTCCTTACAAAGAATCACAGCTACGCCTTATCAGATAAGCAGGAGAACATTTCTGATAAAGATATGAAGACAAAGTCCTTTAGTTAAGATGTGTGTGAATTATGAGGCCTCTGAAAATAGCTTGTTCTTAGAGGTTTTCGTGATACAAGGCAGAGTCCTTGTGCTCAGCCCGGAGGCAGATGTCAGCTGAAGGATGTGCTGAGCTGCACTGGCTCCCTGTGCCAGCACAACTGGCCAGGCCTGGCATCCTGGACGAGCTCCCTGTGCCCCCGATTCTCCTGGCTGTTCACAAGCTGGGTGGCAATGCCGCTGTGTTTCACTGCAGTGCCCTCGAGGTGTTGTTTGAGGAGCAGGCTGTGTGCCCTGCAGCCTGCTGGATGTTTGCAGGCACTTTGGCGTGGTTATTTATTGGTTTTCCTGGGGCTTGTGCACAGCTGAGCAAACGAATGCTCGTTCCTTGGAGGGTTTTTGCACGAAGCACCTCGGAGCCAGCTTGAACAAGCAGCTTCAGCCTTGCTGTGCATCCTGTCAGCTGTCCTGGGCTGCACCAGGAGAGGGGAAAGCAAAGTCCTTTCCTGCAAAGGAGAGTGGATAAAATAGCTGTCTCATTAATAAGTCAATTGGCAATTGATGTAATTTTTATACTTTCTTTAATGTAATTTTTAAACTTTCTTTGTGATGTAATGTAATTTTTAAACTTTCTTTGAAGGCCCCTGACACAGATTACCACTCTGTAGCCCTTCCTGTTTTGGTCAGAGGTGTTGCTGCCATGTGCCCTGAGCTGGGTGGTAGCTATTCCCCCTGGCCAGCTCGGGATGTGGGGCCAGCCCTGACAGCTGTGGCAGGTCCCACTTGGGACATCCTCCCACCCCTGGGAGCAGTGGCTGCACGTGCTGGCCCCATGAATTTCTGTTAATGGACACACTATTTGTTACAGAAAACAAGAAAGTGAAAGATATGTAGGAGTCATAAGGCCTTCGAATTATGTCATGGTCACCAAATGTTTGAGCATCCTACCTTGTGGTGAGTCCCACCTCCCTCACAGCCGCCGAGATCTGTGTCTGGCTGACACAGCTCTGCTCCCCTCACTCACAAACAACTCATCCTCCTCGTTCAAAGCTCCCTGTGCCAGCCCTTGCCCTGTTCCTGGGCACAGTGGGAGTCCCTGTACCCTGCTGGGGTGTTCAGTGAGAGCCCTGGCACGAGCTCTGTGCCCGGCAGCCCGTGCTGCAGAACCACATTGTCAGCGTGCGGTTTTGTTCTTAGGTTCTCTCTCTCTCAGTGGGAAGGATGCACCCTGTGAGAGGGGCCAGGGTGCAGCACCTTCATTGTTCTGGCCACCACACACCCCAACCACCCCACGGCATCACTTGCAGATCGTTATCCTGTGCTTCTGTCACGTCCTGTAACCACCTGCCTCTTCCGATGGCAGCAGAGTGTGAGACCTGGCAGGCAGGGCAGTGGCTTCCCAAAGACAGAGGCTTTGAGGGCTTAAACACAATTAGCTTTGATTCTTCTGTGTGTGCCGCGTGGCTCTGCTCCAGCGTGGGACTCCGAGGGCAGCAGCCCCCCAGCTGGGCAGCGTTTCAGTGTTGATTTAAGCCTTTCCATGGAGCACGAGGTGTTTGCTGTGATCCTGTTAATTTAACAAACCTTTGGAGTGATCGCTGCCCTGCAAGCCACCTTAGGATAACAACATCCCCTCGGGCAGGCAGATCAGCATCCAGCCCCGGAGTGGCAGTGGAAGGAGAGCTCCCTGAATGAAATGATCTCTGAATGTCTGAGCAGAGATGAATGAAATGATGCTAAAAAGCCATGGGAGGGGGGCCGGCGCTGAGCATGGGGGATCCTCCCTGGCTGGGCCTCAGGTGAGCTGGTGGCACGATGAACAGGGCTCTGTCTCTGTTAGCAAAGCCTACAAAGAGCACATGCATTATTTATGCAGCCCGGATCCCGGTGTGACGGCACAAAAGCTAAAATGACAGTAATTAGAATGGATGTGCACTCAGTGACCCAGGGAAAAGGGAAAACCTGGGAAGATAATCGTGAGCGAAAGAGGCAACACACACCACAAAACAGTGATGCTTACAATCTGAATGAGGAAACAAGCTCCTAAAGCAAACTAGCTCCTGGAGATCCCATTAATGCTGACAAATATCCAGCTCCAGGATTCAGGAAGTATCACAGTGAACATCTGTTCAGGTAAATAACGAGGATGAATCCAGTTGCTGTTTGGAAACGTTGCCTGCTCCCCTGCTTGAGGTGAGCCTGTTAATGTTCTCTGCCTGGTAAAAGCACCTGTGCTCGTTACAGTGCTAACAATTATAATATTCTCTGTGCTCGGGGATTAGGGAACACCTGGCTCCCACATTAACTGCAGTGCCCAGGATAACCCCGCCCCTCATATCAGGGATGATGGATTGCCAGAGGAGAGCTGGGGAGTGGTTTTAAACTAAAAGAGGAGAGATTTAGATTAGATGTTAGCCCTGGCACAGGCTGCCTAGAGCAGCTGTGGCTGCCCCATCCCTGGAATTGCTCAAAGCCAGCTTGAACAGGGCTTGGAGCAACCTGGTCTAGTGGGAGGTGTCCCTGCCTATGGCAACCAGAGGAGCTTTGAGGTTCCTTCCAACCCAAACCATCCTGTGATTCAATGAAAATGGGTGAGTTTACAGTAAGTTCAAGTCTGGATTCTGTTTTGATATGTTCACTGTTCCAGCTGACTGTTTCAAGTCAGGTTTTAAATCTGAAGAAATTTTGTCCTCTGATGTCTCCTGAATCTGTCTTGGGTCTGTTTACTTTTTATAAGGATGCTGAGTTCATGAGCTGAAGAAGTCCTGAAAGGTCCCCTCTGAAGACAACATTGCCCTCAGTTGGCTGGAGAAGTGACTTATTCGGCTCCACCATTTTGCAGACATGCAGCACAAATAATTTATAGCCATAGAAACAACGTTGGAAAAGAGCCCCTCTCATCCAGGAGTGCTGGAAGCATCACACTGGCTTGGACATGGCAGCCCTGTGGCCTCTGAGGTTCTCTGGTTGCCTTTCAGTTTTGTGAAGATAAGTGGATGTCCATCAGCCTTGTGACTCCAGCAGGACATGTGGGGATCGTGTGTGCCTTTGGAGAGCAGCCTCTCCTCCTGCATCCTTGGTGACGCACCACGGGGCACTGTCCCCTTCAGGACAGGAAAATAAGGACAACTTGGTCCAAGCTGCCTCTTGGCCAGAGAACAAAGCTCTAGCTGGATGGGGAGAATGTTCCAGGCTGCTCCACATGCACAGGGAGGGGCAGTTGATCAGGGCTGGGTTAGATGCTGTTCCAGGGCTTTATTCATGTGTGAGGCCCATTCATGTGTGAAGGAAGTTGGTAGCTCTGTGTGTGAGCCCCATGGTCCTGCCCTGCACCCCCGTGAGCAATGTGAACATTTTTGGGACCAAAACCTGCTGCTTTTCAGGGTGCCCGTGAGAGCAAGACCACCTGAGCCATCCCCCAGAAGTTGACTGCAGTTTAATTTTCCCTGTCGTTAGTCCCAGTGCTGAGGGGTTCATGGTCCATCCTTGTCCACCCCTGGTGTGGTGGTTTTCATCTGGGACAGGACAGTGGGGCTTGGGGCAGCCTGGGAGAGTGGAAGATGTCCCTGCCTGTGTCAGGGAGTGCAATGAGGTGATCTTTAAGGTCTCTTCCTACCCAAACCTGTCCACAATTATATGATAAACTCTGAGTGAAGAAGCGGCACAGCTAAACGGGGAAGGCATTTTCCTGGGTTGGGGTGTTTTAGCTGGAGCCTGTTGTGCAGAAACCAGCCCAGAGTGAGCAGGCTGGGATCACTTGGATCCCCAGAGCATGCAGAGCTGCATTTCCAGGTCCTGATGTCATCCCTGCCATCCTCCATGGGGTTCTTTGCCTGCCATAAGACAGCAGAATTTCTCTCTTGGCTCTCTTTGCTCACCAAAGGCCGTGCTGCAGCAGGACAAACTGCAGGAAGGAAGAGTTGCAGAAGATCCTACTTATTTTCTATTGTTTTAGCCTTGTAGTAGGATTTTTTTTTTTCTTTTTATGTAAAGTGTGTTAAATGTTTCAGAAGTGACAGGGCTAGGCCGGGACCCAGCACATGCAGGAGAACAAAGCGTGTCAGCGAGTCCCTTGTCCCTGGGCTGGCTGACAACCCTCTGTTCTGGCTAATTTTTGGTGTCATCAATCACAAGCAGCCAGACAGCAGCCTCCGTGTGCCCTGTGTGCACTGTGGAGCTCATTGAGTGACCTATTAGTGCTTCCAGTTAATTCTGGTGACATATTTATAGCAGGGAGATCTACAGCACCGATTTCCTACAGGACACATCAGCCTTTGACATCAGATTAAGTTATAGAGTCCCTTTTCCTGGCTGGATCAATAGGCAGAGTCAAACAGAGCCTCGTCTATATGCAGATGAGGAGGATTAGATTTAAATTGGCAAATGTCAGTAATGGCTGTTTTTCCCACCAAGGGAAGAATAGGCAAGGAAAAATTTCCATCATTAATAATTGAAGTTTATAGAGGGGGGGAGAAAAAAGAAATGAACGTATCATATACCACTCCTGCAGATAACAGGGCCCTGCTTTTGCTGATAATTCTGTCTGCCAGACAAGTGCTAAAAATTATTATGATTATCACTGGGTTTCTGAATCTGTTATGAGTCTTCTGCTGTCATGGAATATTTTAACAAATGCCCTTTTGTAGCACAGCTGAAAATATTATCAGTAGCACAAAAGCGTTCATAGAAAAATAGGGACAAAATAGTTGGAAAAGAGAGTTGGTTTAATTTGCCAAAATGGGGAGAATAGCAAATTCTGGTGGAAAGCAGCGTGGCTGGAGTGAGTCTCTGTCTCCCTCACCAGCTCCCAGCATGGTGGGCCCTGGCCAGCACTCCTTCCCTGATCCCATGGGAGAGCACTGGGGCTTGCTGGGTGTCACAGTGCTGCTCCAAGAGGCTGCCCAGGCTGACAGAAACTTCCAGAGGCAGTTAAAAAAGAGCCTTTTGTATCTAATTTGCAGCATAATGTGTGAAAATGCAGAATTCTACTGCGTTGAGGAAGACTTTTCTGCCCTTTTTTGTGTTTTCAGGGAAGGCTCCCAGGGGTAGCCCAGGGTTTTCATGTGCCAGCCATACCTGTCCATTGTGCTGGCAGGGACCCATCAAGTGTCCATGAAACATTTTGGTCCCTCTTCATTGCTGCTAGTCTTCCTGCTGCCAATAATTTCTCCGGGCTGCACAGCACTAGAGGTCGTGGTGCTCTGCAGCAAAGATCTCTGCTCCCTTGGCTTCCAAGAGCCTTAATCCCAGCAAGCATTCCAACAACAACAGCCCATGTAAATCACACAGGAAATAATACATGGGAAGGAGGCAGCATGAATTTCTAATTAACTAAATTTGCAACTGGTACACACAAGTTAAAGGGCATGTGATTTATCACCTGTCAGTAAAAATATTGGTTGTAGCTTGTGCTTCCAGTGCTGTGGTGTGTGCAGAGCTCAGCTGGGGAGTAAAAGGGCATCTGATTTATCACCTGCCAGGAGCCATACTGGTTAGAGCATCACAGCTGGGGTGGCACAGGCACCGCGTTCCCATTGTCACCAAATGGCCGTGCCCTGGGCACTGCTCCAGCAGAGAGAGGGGGGAAAGGCTTGATTTCAATGAACAGGTAAGGAAAGGAAAGAGTCACAGCTGCTTAACCCAGCTGCAAGGGAGCACCGGAGAGCTGTCAGTGCAAGGTGAGGCACCATGGGCCTGGTGGTTCCTCAAGGCTGTTTGTTCCATCCCTGGCAGTGTCCAAGGCCAGGCTGGAACAGCCTGGTCTAGTGGAAGGTGTCTCTGTCCATGGCATGGTTGGAATGAGGAATTTAAGGTCCTTTCCAGACCCAACTATTCTATGATAATTCTGTAAATTAACTCCTTTGTCCGTGGAGGTTTGAGTTTGTTGAGACCAGACTTTAGGAAGCCCCTTTAATTCCAAGCTCCTTCCTATGTATTAGGAGCTCTGCTTGTGCTTCCTGGCCTGAGCAAAGCTTAAATTTTTAATACTTTCAAAACCTAGATCCTTCCTATTCCCAGCAAAAAGATGAAGGAGCTCGAGCTGTGTGTGGGATGGAGTGGCCTGTTCCCTGTTGGATTCCAATGCCATGGGTTCATGCAGGAAGTTCAGTGCCATTTTAGCATGATCAAATCAGCCCAGTTATCTCTCTGTGTCAGATTCCAGTTTCCAGGGGTTTGTGAAGGAACCTGTGGGAGCCAAGTGTTCACTGTGCATGGAAGTTTGGCCAAACTGGATTCCAGCCTTGGGCATCAACAGGTACTTGCAAGTGTCACTCTGCTTTGTTGTGTCTGTGGTCTCCTCTTTTGACACCTGCTAGACTCGAGCAAAGTTTGAGTTTTACATGTTTTCTCAAGAATTAGATGCTCGCTAAGAAGCATCTGTAGGTGGAAGTGGAACAGATGAGTTCCTGTTCTTCCTTGTGAGTCCACACAGAAACAGTGGTCCTGTCAGGCACAGGAGCTGTGCTGCTGGAGAGGAATCCTGTGAAATGCTTCTTCCCAGCTCCCTGTGGCCTTCAACAGGCACTTTGGGTAGCCCATCACCTCCTGGGGCTTGGTGGAGTCTGCCACATCTCTGTCAGATTTAGGGATCAGTGGTGTGGGAAGCCAACACAGTTCACAGAGCCGGGGTCCCCCAGAACATCAGCCTGTTGTTCCTGGATCATTCTAACCATGGCTGCCAAGATAGACTGGGGTAAGGTTTGTGTGTGATCTGACAGTTTCTGGAGTATCTGATGGAAAATCCTGACAACTTTTCTCTCAGTGTTGTGTGTGCAGTCATTGCTGTTGGCTGCAAACTCAGAGAATCAGTGAGAAAGCTCTGTGGACCACAAAAACCTCATTACCTAATGTCTGGAAATACAAGACATGTATGAGTTCAAGTAGGAGCTACAGTAAATCACGAGGCTCTTGAGGATGGAGGAAACTCTTTTAAGTGGGTTTGAATTACCAAGCTCAAAAAATCTCCCAGCCCAATGCTGAGTAGAAGTCGGTGCTGACTGGAAGAGCTGGGTGCTGAACCTGATGTTTTCAACTGAATCAGTTCCTGGATGAGGCTTCCAAAAAGCTCTCAGGTGATGAGCAGAAGCTCAGGGTGGTGGGAAACTGTGTTCCTCACCTGGCTGCTCCCCATCGTGCAGGTGAGTTAGAGCAGGTCCTGTGAGGGGCAGGGAGTGAAGCCCTGTCTCCAGCTCATCACCCAGCTCTTCTCCTGGACTCTCCACTGTAGTCTTGCCCTAGTTCCACCTTTTTTCTATGTCCATTTCACCTTCAGGTTTGGTCCTTACAGTCCCTGTGACCCACATGTCAAGATTTAGTTGCTTTGGGGTTTGGTTTTTTAAAGTTTCTAGTCTTCCTCTTGCTTTGTGTTTCGAGTGTTTTGCAAACCTGGGCAATTATTTATCAGGGCAACCAAAGTGCCCTACTAATGAGGGAAATATTCACATAATATTCCAAGTTGGAAGTGACCCAGCTTTGCATATTTTTTACATAAAATAAAAGTTTGGTGGGGTCTTCCACATTCCAGGGTCTCAGAAGGAGTGCAGAAATGAAAAATGGGCAATGCAACAGCATTCTGCTGCTCCCTCAGCTGAAGGATGGAAGGAATCAAGGAAACGCATTGGTTTGACAGGGAATACTTCTTGTTCTTGTGTAATCCATTGATCTGTAAATTAAATAATTTTCCTCTTCATCTTCAGTGCCATTCATCTGGGAGTCATTAGTGGAGGTACAAGGCATCAGGTGACATGTCCCCTGCCTGGCACAGCCCTCAGGGAGCACAGCCTGCAGCAGCAGGTGCTTCATTTGTGTGACTCACACTGGGCTGGGCTTGTCCCAAACCACTGCGAGGAAAAAGAAAAAAGAGGAGTTGTGAGACTCATACAGATTCAGTCGATTTTCCCCAACAGCTCCCCTTCCCCTGGTGTGGGAGCTGACTCCCACGGGTGGGCTCTGCTCTGCTGCCTTCCAGCTGGGGTTTGTGGTTTTACAGTTGGGTGCCTGTGGCTGTGGGGAGTGGGGGCAGCGGGGTGCAGGAGGCTCAAGGCAGCACCCACCTGGTCCCACAGCTCCTGCTTTCCCAGCCCTGTGCCTGCCAGGCTGCTCCAGCACCAAGGTGTGGTATTTTCTGAGACCTCCATCAAAGGGAGGAAATGATGAATCAGACTCCGTGTTCTTTGAAGGCTAATTTATTATTTTATGATCTATATTATATTAAAGAATACTATACTAAGCTATGCTAAAGAACAGAGAAAGGATACAGACAGAAGGCTACAAAGAATGATAATGAATCTCATGACTGACTCCTCAGAGTCCGACACTGCTGATGGTGATTGGTCATTAAGTCAAAACAATTCACATGTTGGGTAAACACTCTCTAAACACATTCCAAAGTAGCAAAATGCAGGAGAAGCAAATGAGGTAATATTGTTTTCCTTTTTCTCTGAGGCTTCTCAGCTTCCCAGCAGAAGAATCCTGGGCAAGGGGATTTTTCAGAAAATATGACAGTGACACCAAAGCAGCAAACTGAGCCCCCAGGCTCAATGTTCATATTCATACATGTGTGGGGCTCTTGTGCTATCTCTGTGTGTGCATATAAATATAGAAGTATATAGTGCTAAGTCTGTGTGTGTGAATTTGCATGTGTGTGCAGTCTAATTTCTACAGTATTTTAGCTCAACCTCACAGTTGTACTCTAATCATAGAAACACAATCAATTTGTGCTTTAGAGATGCAGACAAAAATGAAAATTTGAGAAAGTCCACTGGAGGACTTAAACAATTGCTTTATTTAAATAGTTGCTCTGTAAAAAGGATTCAAGGTGACCTTATATTTAGATTACATTATATTGAGATTTTTAGATTTAAAAGAGGGGAGATTTAGATTAGATATAAAGAAGTTCTTTATACAGAGTGTCAGGTGAGGCCCTGGCACAGGGTGCCCAGACAAGCTGTGGCTGCCCCTGAATCCCTGGAATTGTTCAAGGCCAGGTTGGATGGGGCTTGGAGCAACCTGGGACAGTGGAAGGTGTCCCTGCCTTGAGAAGGATAAAGCATGGGTTTAGGACAAAGTGTCCCAGCCTTGCCATCCATCATGGCAGGAGTGGCTGTGGGTGCCTTGCCACCACCCTCTCCTGGGGCTGGCACCCTCTCCCAGCATGTCCCCACTCAGCTTTCCAGAGAGAGGAATTTTTGTGCTGCTAAAGCTGTTGTTTAAAGCCCTCTGCTGCTGGTTTATTCCAGCTGTGAGGGATCCCTTAAAAACCACAGGCTGCTCTGCCCATGAGTGCTTTTGGGATGGAGGCAGTGTGAGACCTAAGCAGGGCCAGGGAGTGCTGTGCCATAGCTGGGAATAGATTACAGCAAGGTGGGTGTTGAAAACATTGGGCAAAAAAACACAGCACGTGGCATTTATGTTTGAATCTTCTGATTGCTTTACTGCACTTAATCACTATCCTACAGGGATGGACATGATCAAAAGGAACAGGCTCGCTCCCCACCATGCTGCTTTCCCTACACCCTCCTCCTGAGCTCCCAGTGGGATTTCCTCTGTCGAGCAGGGTGCCAGGTAACCAGGGACAGGTGCCAAGGAATCAGCCCCATGCTCCTGCCAGTGCAGAGCATTGTCCTGGAAAGCAGAGCACAGGGCTTGGTGTGTCCCCACCACTGGGAGGGATAAAGAGAAGGGAAGATAAAAGAAACAATAATATTTTTACACTTACTGTAACTCGGGTTCAGTTTCATATTTCATTAATTATTGTTTTGTCATGTTAGAAGCCTGGGGAGGAAAATATTAATCACAGGTTTTGCTGAGTGCTGTTTCAGTAAGTAAATTAATTGCAGACAGGAAACTTGTTTGTGGATACTTGGCTCCTTCCCGCTGTCGGCAGGCGAGCTCGCCGTGCTTCCCAGCACCCTGCCGAGCCCCAGCCACCCCCTGCCCAACTTTTTGGCACATTTTTCTTCAGGATTCACTGTCACCACAGCAAGAAGAGATTGCAGGTCCCCTTGGGTTTCTTTATGTTTGTTTTTGTTTGATTTTTGTTCTTCAATGACTTCTGGCAGAAGCCAAGGCGAAGAGATGCTGAGTGTGTCTGGGGCAGGAGGTGGTAGCAGCCATGGGATGCTGCAAAAATTCAACAGGGTCTTTGCAAAACTCTGTTGTATTTGCAGGGAGTGCCCTGACGAAGGCAGGAATGATGAATCTGACTCCATGTTCTCAGAAGGCTAATTTATTACTTTATGACACTATATTATATTAAAGAATACTATACTGAACTATACTAAAGAATGCAGAAAGGATACTTACTGAATGCTATAAAGACAATAATGAAAACTCGTGACTCTCTCCAGAGCCCCGACACAGCTTGGCCCTGATTGGCCAAAGAGTGAAAACAACTCCCAGCAGAATGCAATGAAACAATCACCTGTGGGTAACAATCCCCAAACACATTGCACATGAGCACAGCACAGGAGAAGCAAATGAGATGAGAATTGTTTTCCTTTTCTCTGAGGCTTCTCAGCTTCCCAGGAGAAAAACCCTGGGCAAAGGGATTTTTCCAGAGAATGTGAATGCCACAACACTGCTCTGGCTCGAGGCAGCTGTGTGAAAGGAATCTAATAGCAGGACAGAGGATGGTCCAATGCTCCTGTCCCCTCTCCATCTCAAATCACAGCTCACCCTGGCTGTGTCCCACATCTCTCTCCAGGCACAGGGCTGTTCCATTATCTTTATTTGCTCACGCATGGCACTGGGGAAATTCCAAAGACACTTTTCCATCTTTTTTAATAAATCAAAGCCAGCATTTTTCTGTCAAGAAGAGAGCCCTGAGGTAGATCTGATTAATGGCACTCAGCATGTTCCCCACCTTCCTGTCTCAGAAGCAAGCAAGGAGCAGTGTTGGCTGAGTGAGGATCAGAGCAGTTACACCTCAGTTCCTCAAGGCAAACCTCCCAGGTGCCTATTTTGGGAGAAGGCTTTGCATCCTTTCTCATTTCTGGAGTTTGTGACCCCAGACAAAAATAAATAGCATGTAACTGCTCCTGCTCTGGGTTATTTCTGGCAGCACCACCAAGTAACTGAATTTCAGAGGGCTGTGAGTGTGTGTGTGTGTGTGTGTGTGTGTGTATAAACCAGTAGATCTCAGTAAGATAATCAATTACATGCAAGAGGAAACCAGAACTTTTTCCATTGGTTTTATCAGATATTGTGGTCAGTCGAGGCAATTCAGAGCAACTCGGAACCCGATTACGTTCATTCTTCCTATAATCACTCCATCTCTGTTTACCATATTCAGTTAAAGTGGCTTGTTTGCTACATCCGCTCTGCTGCCAAAATAACCTCATTTACTCCTGCAAACGGCTCTGCTGCTGCTGCTGCAGTGTTCCTGCCTTACAAATACACTCTTGGCCACAGCCCTGAGGTTTGGATATACTGTTCTTTGAATCCTGACTGGGAGTTGATTGGTTGGCAGCTCATTCACTTTCAAATACCATTTGAATGACAGGAGGCTGGTTTGGGTTTTTTTGGAAACATGGGCTTTGCTTTCACCTGCTGAGGAGCTGAGCAGTCTCTGAGCTCCGGGCTGCTTCCTTGGGGTGTTGGCGCTTTGTTATTTTTTGGGTGATTTTTTTTTGTTTTGTTTTGTTGGTTTTTTGTTGGTTTGTTTTTTGTTTTGTCATTGGTTTTTTGTTGGGTTTTTTTGTGGTTGCCATTGTTTTTGTTGGGTTTTGCAAATTTAAGCTTCAAACAGAGGAATCTGTTAAAAATACTCAGGTTGCTGCTTGATGGAAAGTTGAACATGGAGCTGACAGGAGCCTGCTGCAAATGCAGGGTGCAGGGAAGGGTTTGCCTGCACAGCCTGCAACCAACAGCCTGGGCTCTGGGTTGTTCTGCTCCTTTCCTCATGCCCCTTGTTATTCCTGGAATCACATGTGGGAAGTGCCACTGGGATGGGTTGGTTTGGTGTGAGGTGTTTGGGTGATGCTGGAACAGCTGTCCTGTTTGGGGGGGCCCTGGCATGGTTTGGGTTGGAAGAGACCTTGAAGATCTTGTTTTAATCCCCCCTGCCATGGGCAGGGACACCTTCCACTGTCCCAGGCTGCTCCAAGTCCTGTCCAACCTGGCCTTGGGCACTTCCAGGGATCCAGGGGCAGCCACAGCTGCTCTGGGCACCCTGTGCCAGGGCTTCCCCACCCTCCTAGGGAGCAATTCCTTCCCAATATCCCATCCATCCCTGCCCTCTGGCAGTGGAAGCCATTCCCTGTGTCCTGTCCCTCCATCCCTTGTCCCCAGTCCCTCTCCAGCTCTCCTGGAGCCCCTTTAGGCACTGGAAGGGGCTCTGAGCTCTCCCCAAAACCTCCTCTTCTCCAGGCTGGAAAACCCCAACTCTCAAAGTGTCCTCACGGGAAAGAGTGCAAGGAAACCTGGTCAAACCATTTAAACCCTGGATTTTTGCCTTGCATTCTCTCTCTTTGCCATGGCCCAGCCCTTGCTCCTCACCCTGGCATGCTGAGTGAACACGTGTGAGCATTCTTGGTGCAAGCACAATTACCTTGGCCCAGCAGCACCTTGGTCTCCAAGGACCATTGGCCAGGTTGGACAGGGATCAGGGCAACTTGGGATGGTGGAAGGTGTCCCTGCCCATGGCAGGAGTGAAACCAAATGAGCTTTAAGGTCCCTTCCAACCCAACCATTCTGGGATTCTGTGATATCACCCTGTGCTGCTCCATCTTCTCTCACCACACCTGGGATGGGGGAAGCAGATGGTGCTGGGCATCAGGAGCCTGCATCTCATGATGGGATTTCATGTGTCCCTGCTGGGTGCCGGGATCCTGTCCTCTCCCTCCTGGTTAGGCTTTGCTCCCCTGTGTGAGGTGCCCCATCAGTTGGTGGGAAGAAAGAGCTTTGTCTTCTTGAAGCTCAGGAAACCACCATGGAAACAAAGACCCCAAAACAACCTGAAGCAGGGATGGTTTTATGGTGCTTTTCAGTTTCTCACGCCTCTTGGCTCAGAATGTGATTTTAGTGCTCCAAAATGAAACTGTCTTGAAAACATTGTGGGGGTTTTTTGGTTGTTTAGGTGGGCGGAGCAAAACTGCTCACAGAGAGAAATCTAAAGCCAGAAGTGAATTTGTCCCTCTTTGTTTTCCTATAAGTATTACCTTCTGCTCCAAGATATATAAGCATTTTTTTAGCCTGAAATTCTGCTTTCAGTGTACAGAGCCCTGATTTGTTTCACTATGAATCGTGGCTCTGACCCAGCCCCCTGTGGGAGCTGCATCTGCATTACAAAACTGGAGACAGGAGGCTGAAGTGCAGGACAGGGGATTCTCCTCTCAGTGAACCCCCAGGCTTTGCTCCTTGCAGGAGCATCATGAAGTGATCCATTGCTGTGCTGGGGATAAACACAGTTATCTGGATTTCACATGTGGGGACATTGATAGTTTCTAAATGAGCGCATTTGGGGCAAGATTAGAGCAGTTTTCCCCAGGGTGCTGGGACTCCCACCAGCTCCTCAAGCCACCCATTCTCAGGAATAGCCCCTAGTGCTGGGGACTTGCATCCCTGCATCGAATGATTTGCCAAAATTAATGATTTTATATTTGTCATAGGTCTCTGCCACCCCCTTTTTTGAGAAAACAAGGCCTTTTCCTTTTTTTCTCCCATGAAACACCTCCGTGTTTCAAATGTCCTCTCTTGCCCCAGGGCTTTGGTTTCCTGTCTTTTTTCCCTTGTTTTCTCATCTCTCTCTGCTGAGAAGGGGGGAGTGGGACTGGATTCAGCACCTGGAGCGAGTGTGTGCTGACAGTTTGGGTAACAGCCTTACAGGTTTTTCTGTGTTCTCTTCTGAGCTGTTATTTTTGCACTCTATCGTTTCCATTGCCGTGCTCTCGGTGGAGGTTTGTGTGGGGCAGCTGACATGATGGTTGGTCTCACCACTTACTGCTCAGTGAATCTACCCCCTGCTAAAGTCTAGAAGGATTTCAGACCCCTCCTTCCTGCGTGGACTGTTTTGGATTTGTCAGCACAGGGTTTCTCCTGCTCTGATGTTCCCTTCTGCTTGGTTAGGTGGCTCAGAAATTCCCAAGACTTCATCATTTTTAATTAACCTAAATAATGTTCTTTTCATCTGCAAACTTTGTTTCAGTCTCCAGCCTAGTTTTCAGGTCATTAATAAAGATATTTAGCAACAGGAGACCTGGTTAAATACTTCTGCTGGTGTGTTGTTAATTATTTCCCTCTTGACAAACAAGTCCCAGGCTTAGTTTTGTCAAGGCCTCAGGTCTCTGTTCAGTGTCACCCACATCTAAAGCCCAGTTTGGTTAAAGCAAAGCTCAGCTTGGTATGGGAAGTCTTCACACAGCTGAGATCAGCCTGGTAAAAATTTAGGCTTAAGTCAACTCCTCACAGAGCAGCTGTACTGAAATGAAATTTCAGTTGAGAGCACCCACGGCAGTGGAAAATGCACCTTTATTGAAATGGGCTGAAACTCGAATGGAGGTGGGTTCAAAGCTTTAAGTGCTCTTTGTAGAGAACTCTGAGAAAAAACCTTGGAAAGCATCGACACACTGTTTGTCTGAAAGCCCTCATCTCTGGAGGTGAGCCCCAGGATGCTCTCTGGGACCACTGTCATCTCTTACAGCTCCTCTGGCTCTGTTTTGTTGTCACCAGTCTTCCTCACCCTACCACAGTTGTCCCTATTTTCAGTTTGCTTTCCAAGTCTCTCTTAGGGCCAGATGTGGCATTTGCCAGCCCTGAGCTCTTTCTCAGAGCAGCTGTGATTTTTTTTTGCTGGTGATTTTGTGCCTGTCACATTTTACAGGCTCCTTTGGGACTGTTGTGCTTGGAGAGGCAAAGCTAAAGATGCTCTTTCTGTGACATAAGCTGGAGTTTAGGCTGGTGATAAAATGCTGGTCCTAATGGGATGTTTGGGGTGGGTGGTGTGAATCCTTACCTCCCAACATCATTGCAAACCCTGGCTGGGAAGCCTCGGGGAAGGGCAGAGGGATATGATTGCTGTCATCCTCTTCACTGGCTGATGGGACCATGGCTTAGCAGTGGTGCGAGAGCAGAAACTCCCCAGGAGGGGCACAAGGAAACTCATTTCTGAATTCAGAGAATAATTAAATGCCCTCGGGTGTCAGGGGGTTATCAGCTGCTGTGGCCCGGGCTGCTCTGAGAGTCAGGAGATGGATGGATGGATGGATGGATGGATGGATGGATGGATGGATGGATGGATGGATGGATGGATGGATGGAAATCTTGTACCAAAATGATGGTCTCTGGGCTGCCTGCAGTAAATATCTCCAGCAGGCTTAAACTCCAGCCCTGGCAGGCAGCAAAGGTGAATGTGATTTGCACAGAAAGTGTTTGCTGGGGGCTCATGTGTGTCAGCACTTGCAGCTCCTTCAGAGCCAGCCACGTTGCCGCTTGTTTCCGCTCTGACTTGCAAAGATTTATAGATATATTTTTAGACCTAATATATTAATACACTATTTTCCAAGAAATATAAACTATGAGCTTCCTGCTCTCTGGGAGATTCATTATGTTTTGCTGAAAGCAACCAAAGTTGTTTTCCTTTCCAATGAGCACACAAGTGTCTGGTCCCACTTACCGACTGGAGAAGGTGATTAATTCCTCTGGCTTTGGAGGCAACAGCAAAACACAGTCTGGAGATGCAGAACCACCCTGCAGCCTCGCTGGGGCTGAATTATCTGGCACAATGGAGCCTGTAATTAGCAGGTGGAGAAGACGCTGCACGTGGAGCATTAGAGGATCACAGGGGGGCAGGTTACAGGGCAACCGAGGGAAACAAAAGATTAGTAACAAATTAAGTGTTTTCATCTCTCCAGGAAGTTTAAATCTCTATAATACAAATTTGAATAAAGAAAAGCTTCATTGATGTAAAAGAGTTCAACCAAAACAAAGTCTGGGGCTGTTGTACCACGAAACATGCAGCACTGGTATCATTCCTGCTGCTCTCTGTCAGAGCAAGGAGGATTCTTTCTCTCGACAGTTAGAAAAATTTTGGAAGTGGGGGGAAAAAGGTATCTTTACAGAGCTGCAGCTGAAATACAAAATGGAACATATTCACTGGAGGGCCTGAAATCTTGGTGTGACTTCCCAAATCAGGATGCAGTGTATTGGTGGAAATCACTTTCCCCCACTAAATGGTTTTGGAGAAAGTGTGGGATACTAATCATTAGCTAGTAAATGGGATTTTTTTAGGTGTCTGACTTGGGCATGGTGAAAACCAGAGCAGAGAGTCCTTTTCTCTGGAAAAATGGGGATCAAAATAATCTCATGAGATGTCAAAGCTGACAATGTGAGGCAGTGCCTTGGGGACAGAAATTATGGGGCAGTGGGGCATGGACACTGCAGTTATGGGACTGGGGGCAATGCCATGGACACAGCAGTATTGGGACAGTGGGGGATGGACACAGCAGTTATGGGACAGGGAACAGTGGGGCATGCACACAGCAGTTATGGGACAGTCCATGCACACAGCAGTTATGGGACAGGGAACAGTGGGGCATGCACACAGCAGTTATGGGACAGTCCATGGACACAGCAGTTATGGGACAGTGGAGCAGTCCATGGACACAGCCGTTATGGGACAGGGGCAGTGCCATGGACACAGCAGTTATGGGACAGGGGCAGTCCATGGACACAGCAGTTATGGGACAGGGGCAGTCCATGGATACAGCAGTTATGGGATAGGGGCAGTGCCATGGACACAGCAGTTATGGGGCAGTCCATGGATACAGCAGTTATGGGACAGGGGCAGTCCATGGACACAGCAGTTATGGGACAGGGGCAGTCCATGGACACAGCAGTTATGGGATAGGGGCAGTCCATGGACACAGCAGTTATGGGACAGTGGGGCAGTCCATGGATACAGCAGTTATGGGACAGGGGCAGTCCATGGACACAGCAGTTATGGGACAGTGGGGCAGTCCATGGATACAGCAGTTATGGGACAGGGGCAGTCCATGGACACAGCAGTTATGGGACAGGGGCAGTCCATGGACACAGCAGTTATGGGACAGGGGCAGTCCATGGACACAGCAGTTATGGGACAGTGGGGCAGTCCATGGACACAGCAGTTATGGGACAGTGGGGCAGTCCATGGACACAGCAGTTATGGGATAGGGGCAGTCCATGGACACAGCAGTTATGGGATAGGGGCAGTCCATGGACACAGCAGTTATGGGACAGTCCATGCACACAGCAGTTATGGGACAGTCCCTGTTGCTTAACCCCACTTGCACAAATGGGGTGGACATCCTGGGAGGTGGGCAGTGGGGCTGGGCACCATCTCCTCAGGCTTGCAACCCCTGTATGGAGCTGCTGGCTGCAGGTGTGCTCAGGGCCAGGATCCATCCCAAGGATAAAACTGTGCTTCTGTGGATGAAAACCAGACCCAGCAAGTCCACACACAGCATCCCTCGTGTGCTGGTGGGAAGTGCCCTGTGGTGGGGAAGGCTGCTGGCACGGACCCAGCCTGGAGTCCCTGTGGCTCCTCAGGTGATGTTTTCTCCTCTGGAGAGGAGAGGAAGGCCACGCAGGTGACTGCTCTGACAACCCAGCCACACAGACATCGGCTGGGTGGACAGCAATGTTCCATAATACCCCTCACAATTGTTCCTTTAACAGGCGTTGCTTGGATTATTTATAAGAATTAATAAATATTAGAGTGGATTTAAGAAAGTGGATTTAAGAAAACCCTTTGGTGTTGGTAATTGTGACTGGCAGCCAGCACCAGGGAGCACAGCTCCTCTCTGTGTGTCCTGGCAGGCTGAACATGAGCTTCTTTTCTTGTAAAGCCCATGCTGGGCTCCTCAGGGCCATTCTGGTGGCAGCTCCAGTGTCACCTCTGTGGTTTCTCAGGCAGGGCACAGAGTGCCGGAGCACAAGGATTTCAGCAGGGGTTAATGCTTCTTCATTAGTGTGGCTGTGCTGATTAGTGTCTGTGCCCACACAGGTGTCTTGGTGTCCCCTCCCCATGGCAAATCCACAGCAGGCAGTTTGGGGAGTGTCACCAACCCTGGAAGGGTGGCACAGCCAGAAATGCTGTGTGATCCGAGGGTGAGGGCTGTGGGAGCAAGAGGGGAGCTCAGCTTGTCAGGGCAGCTTTTGCATTTTCCCTTTGTCAGCGTGAGCTAATGTTGAACAGGGCAAATCCTTCCCCCCAGAAGGAGCCTGGCGAGACCTTCCCTGTGAATATATGAATAGCAGTTGTGTAAGCAGTGCATCTGAATTTATGAATGATTTGACACCGACAGGCTGGAACGAACTCTGTAATTTTATTGTGGTAGATTTAGTGGGTCAGACATATACATGCCAAGTCAAAATGACCTAGAAAACCTTTCTAGGTCAAATTATTGCTTGAAAACTTCTCTTTTTCAAAGGCAAGGCCGTAAGTTTTCGTGCTTACTCTGACACATTTTCCTTCTGAGAGTGCAACATGAGTCTTCAGGACAGGATTTGTCATGTCCTACACTGAGAAGAGAGAAAGATACCTGAAGAAGGGGGACACTCATTTCTTAATTAAACAAGACCTTTTCTGGCCACCTCTGTTGTCCTGAGATAGAATGTTGGATACCTGGCTGGCAGGAATTCAGGCCAGGAGTTGCAACACTGATTGTATTCACACTGTGCTGTTTCCAGTGGTGCTAAAAGCTTTCAAACTCCTGGGTCCTGCAGCAACCAGCGCCTCCAGCCTGCCTTTGAAGCCCTAACCCCTCATGAGATGAGAAATTGTTTATTAGGAGCTTTTTCTCCCCTGAAGAGGTTCAAGGAGGCTGCTGAGGTTTGCATGTGATGGCTCCTCACCGGAGCATTGGGGTGGGGCAGAGCCACACTCTGCTGCCCTGGACACTCCAGTCTGGGAAACACAGGGGTGGGTGATGCTAGAACGACCCAAAGTTGTCATCTGAAGCTCCTTCCTGCTCTGGTAACTCCTGAGTGTGAGCAAAGGCAGCTTTCGTGCTGTTAGGAGGAAGCCTGAGCTGCTAATAAAAGCTCAGCTCTTCTTGTGGGTTACTTATTTCAGAGTGCAAACAGAACATAACAGAGCCAGGGCTCCAGCAAGGAGTGCAGAGCGCTCCTCACCGCCCTCATTTGCTTTGGGGTGGGCTGAAACATTTTTGTCCTGTGGTGCTCGTGGCCATGCTGTGACATGTGGCTGGCTGAGGAGCTGGGCTGGAGCCCCGCTGTGGGCAAATGCTGGGCTGGGCTGGCAGCACCCTCACAGGTGCCCAAATCATGGAATCTTTCAGGTTGGAAAAGACCTCCAAGGTCACAAAATCCAGCTTTCCACTGAGTACCACCATGCCCACTAAGCCACCCTGGGACATGCCATCCTGGCACATGCCACACTGGGACATGCCATCCTGGGACATGCCATCCTGGCACATGCCACCCTGGGACATGCCACCCTGGGACATGCCACACCTCTCGTGTTTTGAACTCTTCCAGCCATGGTGACCCAGCTGTGCCCTGGGCAGCCTGCTCCCAGCAGGAGCTCCCAAGCAGAAGTCCTGCTTCCCACCTGGAGCCAAAGGCAAGGTGTTGGCACATCTCCCCCTCTGGCTTTACTCCCCGTGAAGAGTGGGCATCCATCCCAGTCCCCATCCCATGCCCAGGGCTCTTCCCTGCTCCCCTCCACCTGCCCAAGGTGGGGCTGTCAGAAATAAATGCTTTTAAAGGCCTCCCAAGCCAAAGCATGCCATGAATCTGTGGTTAACCCACAGCAGGGCTGGGTGCAGGTGAGAGCCATCACCCTGGGCATCCCACCAGCTCCCTGCCAACACTCCCACTGGAGCAGCACAACCCAAACTCCAAAGGCTCCAAATGGATTTTCCAGCCCAGCCCTGACCTACTTGAAAGTAGCTTTTGCCATCCCAGGGAAGTGGGTAATGGGAGGCTGCAGTGCCTTCAGAACAATTACAGCTCACAGCAGTCCAAATGAAAATGTTTGTTGAAAACAACATGTGCATAATTAAGGCTTAATGAGCCCTTGTCTGTTTGGAATCTGCAATTAGATTTATAATAGAAAATACCAGCAAATGCCAAATAGCTTTAAAAGAAGACGAGATAAAAGATAATTTTGCTGCAAATCTATAGTAATACTGTAATTTAATGAGCTGGAAGGGGTGCAGAGAAAGACTGTAAAAGCTTTGGACAAGTTTGTATTGTGTGTGTTTATCTTATCTGCCCATTTCCCTATCTATAAAGCTGTCAGTCTTGCTTTTAACTGCTTGGAAAAAGGCAGGACTTTGCTAAAATCAGGAAGACTCCCTTTGTTTATTTTTATTTAAGTCATTAATTAGTCAGGCAAAGCTGCTCTTTTCTCTTTCTCATCCACATGCTTTAAACTTCTCGTTAGGGTTAATAATAGTAATAATAATAATAGTCATAATAATATCTTTATTCAATTATTTACAGTGAGGCAGGGGCATAATAATAATAAGAGGTGTTTTTTTCTGCTTAGTTTCATTAATTTTAATGAGTTTTTAACTGTCTTTTTAAGATGTTGACAATTTTCAGCACTAAGGGAGATATTGAACAAGTAAACCTGAGGTCAGCTTGGCTGCAGTAAGCACAGAATACCTTTGGCCCTAATGAACATGTTAGAGGGCAGTAATATCTGGTGGAATGATTAATAAAGGGAACAGAGAGGTAGCAAAAGAAGGAAGAGAAGCTGAAATTAGAAGTGCTTGAGGGAGATGGTTGGGGTTTTTTTTTCATATTTAGTAGTTGAGGTTGGGAATGAAGCTTTAGGTGTGACACGTGGACCAAGGGAACCAAGGCCAGGGCAGTGGGGTGAGGGGGCTGTGACGTGCACACCCCCTGCAAACACAGCTCAGCAGCTCCGTGTGACCAGCCTGACTCAGCACTTGGTGGAACAGGGCCACAGGGATGTGGTGGTGCTGCCTGGGGAGGCAGCTTTCAGATGTGCTCTTATGGCCCGTGGGGAACCCTGCTGAGCCTGAGCTGCTGTAAAGCCCTGCCTCTGCCTGCCTGGGGTCTCCTGCACGGTGTGAAGCTCCAGCCCTGGGGCTGTGTTTGCAGCTGGGCTGGTGCAGCTCCAGCTCAGCCTTGCCAGCAGTGATGGGAGCCTGTGCACACCCCAGGTCTGCACCTGCCCAGCCCTGCTCCTGACCTGCCCACAGAATCACAGGATCAAAGAATGAACCCGCTTGGAAAAGATCTTTGAGATCCTCAAGTCCAACTTATGACCTAACACCTTCTCATCAACTACACTGATGCCTTAGGATTTGAGCTTTTCTATTTTCCATCTATTTGTGACCCTGCAGTTCTTTAGTGTGTAACGCTAAACCCCACACACAGTGGGAGCTGCTGCTTTCCCAGTTTGGGCACACACAACAATTCCTCTCCAGGCCTGGCAGCCAAGGACACCTCACTGCCTCAGGCCCCAGAGATGGAAACAAAAGTGAGTTGTGGGGAGCAAACTTGGGGTAAATGGCTTCATTAGCTGAAGCTGTAATTGGCAGATTAACCCCCAATATCCAAATGGACCAAACTTAGAAGTGTGAAACCACTGACCTGGGGTCCATTTTATGGGTGCAGCCCCTGGGGGGCTTTGTCTGCCCAAAATGTACCTGAAGGCCCTTCAATAAATATAACTGCTTTTTTGCTCTCTTAATTTTGTCTGGCCTCTGTTTTTAGGTAGTCCCAAAAAGGCATCAAAACAGTGGCACTGAGTGCCACATCCAGGCATTTTTTTAAACACATCCAGGGACGGTGACTCCCTGGGCACTCCATGACCTCCCTGGGCACATGATTCCAGTGCCAATCACTCTTTCAGGGGAGAATTTTCCCTGTTGTCCAGCCTAAACCTCCCCTGGTGCAGCTTAAAGCTGTGTCCTCTTGTCCTGTTGCTGTTGCCTGGGAGAAGAGCCTGACCCCAGCTGGCTGCACGCTCCTGTCAGGGAGTTGTAGAGAGTGATGTGGTCTCCCCTGAGCCTCCTTTTCTCCAGGATAAACACCCCCAGCTCCCTCAGCCGCTCCTCACAGGACTTGTGCTCCAGACCCCTCCCCAGCCTTGTTGCCCTTCTCTGGACACGCTCCAGCCCCTCCATGTCCTTCTTAAATTTGGGCACAGCACTCGAGATGCTGCCCTACCAGTGCCCAGCACAGGGCAACAATCCCTGCCCTGCTCCTGCTGGCCACACCATTCCACCCACTGCTTCCCAGGGTTCTGCTCTTCTCAGGGCCATGGAACACATGGCTCCTCTGGATCAGGTTGCCCCATCCAGCCTCACCTTGCAATTTCAGAAACTACCTTCCTGTCATCCTTGTTTTAGGGTTGGGTTTTATCTAGTCTTTAAAGACCTCTCTTTTCATTAGTTTTAATATTTTTGAGTCCAGAATATGTCCAGACATTGTGAAATGGATTGTACTTTGTCAGCACTTTTTTCTTTTTTTTTTCAAGTCATTCCAAGTACCACTGCAAGAGTATATTTGCATACAAAGTGGAGTGCAGAATCACAGAAAGCAGGTTTTTGCTGGTGCCAAATATCTGTGTCTTGGAAACTATTTTCTAAATGACTGGCATGGAAGATCTCTGACTTACTTTTTTGCCCTCCCAACTAGCTGTTTTTGCATAATGTTCCCCATGGTCTTGGAAAATCAATTATTTGTTTCCCTTATGCTTTGCAAGAGAAGAAATCAAACAAGATCTTGAATTTGGTGGGGGAGAGGAAATGTCCTTTTGCTTGGAAAGAGGTTTGGGTTGGAAGGGACTTTAACGCTCATCTCATTCCACTCCCTGTCATGGGCAGGGACACCTTCTATTATCCCAGGTTGCTCCAACCTGGCCTTGGACACTTCCAGGGATCCAGGGGCAGCCACAGCATCTCCTGGCAAGCTGTGCCAGGGCTTCACCATCCTCTGAGTAAAGAATTCCCTTGTAAAGAGAAGGGGCTGTGGGGTGAATTAAAGCTCCTGTTTTTGTCTGTGAATATCAATTGAGTAGCACGTGTGATTTTAGGAATTGTTGGAGTGAGTTAGGAGGTACTTGGGATCCAGGCTGTTCACCTGTGCAGCTGCCAGCAGGGCATTGGGATTGGAAGCAAACTACATGGTCTTAGGAAAGTGCCCAGCATTGAGGCATCCCCTCCTCACTCCTCTGACAGCTCTGTTCCTCACATCATTATTTACTCACCATGCAGACAAGAAAAGACAAATAGAGATTTCCAAACCCGTTCCTGCTCCATGTACGTCAAACCCAGCGTCACCCAGCCACTGCTGCTGCTGGCAGCTGCTGCCTCACTCCCCAGGGAATGGCTTTGATTCCATCCAGGAATTCACCTCAGGTGTGTGGCTGAGCATCACTGCCTGCGCTGCACACTCCCTGGGCAGAGGGAACCAAATTATAGGGTGGGAAAGCTTCCCTGCTTAAGGTTTCTTCATTCCCAGCTGCTGCCTTGCCTCCTGGGCTATTCCAGAGCCATGTGGGCTCTTCCAGCCCCTCTGCAGTGCTTCCTCTGGCCGTTGTTCTGCTGTGGAAATCAGCACCTCCATGAAAGACTCCCAGAGCGGAGCCAGGCTGGTGGCTGCTTCCCAGGCACACAGGTATCAGCTCTATTTTTATCTCAGCCCCGAGGTTTTATCTTGCAGAAAACAATGTTTCTCGGTGCCTTTGACGCTGGCACTGTTCTAGCACAGAGTCTCCGTGGCTTCTTTTAGATCTTTGCGTGTTTTCTGTCTTTCTTGGTTTCCTGTGTATTACAAGTGCTGCTGGAGGAGCAGGCAGTGCAGTTGTTGCTCATTAGCACTTACTGTATTTATTTAACACCCTCCAGGCCAGTGCCAGGATGGTGCTGCATCCCTGTGCTCTTCTCCCTCCCCTCACCAGGCTCCCTCAGCTCTCCCTGCTCACTCAGCTGCTGGCCTGTGAAGGACCAGCTCAGCAAGAGCCTGGTATTTATATTTTTTTGGAGATAAACTCTTTGAGCACCTGTGATAAACAGCTCCAGATGTGGTTGTTGTTTGGTTTTGAGAAGGAAGTGATGTACATGCCTGAGCCTTGCAGCAGCAGCGCTGCAAATCAAACAGCATTGAGCTGGTCAGCAGCGGGCTGGGGAGCTCCTGGCTGAGAGCAGTGGGTGCTGCCCACCCTCCCAGCAGCCTGATTTCAGTATCTATGCCCAGACTTGGAGAGAAATCTGAAAGGATTTGGGTTTTGGCTGTAGCTCTGGTGAGCTCTCAGTGCCACGGAAAAGGATGGAGATGTGCTGAGCACCCCTTGCACCAGGGCAGCTCAATGCACCAGCTCTCCCCAGCAGCATTATTACACCAGGCTAAAAGCTAAACACAATCATCTGAACACAGTCAAAATGTATTAGATCAACATCTGCCCTCAGGAGCAAAACCTGCTCAGCTGAAACCCCAACCCCTCCTCCATGCACCGCGAGGTGCAACCGTGAGTGACTTTGGCCTTTAAATTAATCACCTTTCTCTGAGCATCCTTCTCCTCAGAGCAGCTGGGAGAAGAAGAGGAGGCTGGATGGATGGAGGATTGGCTGCTCTGTGCTGCTTTCACTTCTTTTTGGAGTCGCACGAGAAAGGGTTAAGCAGAATTTTGATCTCTGCAATATTTTCATGCTTATACATTCTGTTTCTCATTTCCATGACAAAGATGGTAGGAAGAGCAGAATAAGGTACAGAATTTGCAGAGCAATTTTAAGACTGTAATGAGAACAGAAAATAGTAGGGGGAGAAGAATTGTAATTAGAATATGAAATGGGAAAAAAAAATTAATCTATTTCCATGTCAGTCTTGAGACTAAATTCTGCTGCTCCCTGTAGCTCTCAGTGGACGGGCTTTTTTGTGTGTGTATGTGAAGAGCTTGAGCTCCTCTGCAGGCTCTGAAAGATCCAGGTAAATGAGTTTAAGGCCTCATCCCCCCCCCAAATAATGTAATAACAATAATATTGTGTGCAGTGTTGACAGAAAGCCAGCCAGTCTCTTAGATAAATGAATGCTGTCACTCGAATAGTGGTGGCATTTCAGGAGAATAAAAGGGGATGCGGGAGATGCTTTTGGGGTGGAAGTCTGTGTAAGTATCACATGATCATGGATCACAGAAGCCCCCAAACAACAATTATTGCCAGTCCTGAGGGACATCTGTGTGTCCTGAGCCCCCCAGGCAAAGCTGGGCCACCCACATGGGGCTGTGCAGTGCCTGGTCCAGCTGAGTTTTGAGTATCTCCAGAGATGGAGGTCCCACAATGTTATTTGATCACCCACATGCTAAAAAATAGATTATATCTGCCCACAGCTCCCAGGAGCCCACAATCAGGCTTTTGGTTTAGGTTTTCAGTCCAGTATGAAGAACTTCTCTGGAAGGGTTTCATTTCACTTGCTAATAATCTCTCTCAGTGTCTGTCTCCTTGATTTTAGGCTGTTAGAACCCTGCTCTCATTCAATTTTTCAAATACATCTTCATTGAGTCCGTCCAATACCCTTCTATCCCTTCATCACCCCTTTTTCCTCATCCACGTGTGCATCCCACACCTTGGATCCTCCTTGCAGTTGCCCTCTCTCCTTCTAACATGGTGAAATAATATTTGGTCCTTCCCTCTTGCTCTTTTCCTGATTGTTTCTAAAACCTGAATGGCATTTTTGGCAGCTGCTGAGGACAGGAAAAAAATTGGAAGTGAACTCTCTAGAAAAGTTTCTCTTCTGGACAGCAACATCAATTTTAAGGCTCGTTGTCCTGTCTGTCGTTGAGATTGCTTTTCTTCAGTGCATTACTTTGCATTTATTGACATTAAATTTAATCTTCCATTTCCTCAGTGCCACTTAGCACAGCGAGAGTCCTAATGCAAAGCTATTCAAAGTCGCTTTTAGTTTTGGCTGGCCTGAATAATTTCTGTCTCAATAATAAACTGAGCCCTTCCAGATCAGTTATATGATGAGCTGGAGGAATTTTAGTGCAGATGGATCACGGACCATGATCTTCTGCTTGCTAAAACCTACTGAGTGTCTTGCTGTGAGTAAGAGAACCTTCCCCTGGGTCCCATGACATGTTGGGTTTTGGGGCTTAGAGCTGGTTTTTGAGGAGCCTTGTGAGAATTTCAGCCAGAGAGATCAGTTCATCTTTCCTAGGGGCTTGCTGACCTTTCATCACGCTCTAAGTGGGCTGTGAGGCACAAGGTGCCTCCTCTTGGCTCCCTCTGGGTCTCCTTGGGGTGTGTTGGAGTGTGATGGGTTCACACTGAGGGGGTTGGACATGCTGGTTTGGAACCTTCCTCCTCCCACTCCTCTTTGTTTGGGCACAGAGACAGAAGGTCAGGCATTTAAAATCACTGAATCATTTAGGCTGGGAAAGAACTCTGGGATTGTTGGGCCCAAGCAGTGACCCAGCACTGCCAAGGCCACCTCTAACCCATGTCCCCAAGTGTCACATCCACGTGCCTTTTAAATCCCTCCAAAGAGGGTGGCTCCACCATGCCCTGGGCAGCTGTGGCTCAGCTGGACAACCTTTTCAGTTAAGGAACCTTGCCTAATCTCCAAACTAAACCACACCTTGAGGCTGTTCCCTCTCCTCCTGTCCCTGTTCCCTGGGAGCAGAGCCCGACCCCCCCGGCTGTCCCCTCCTGTCAGGAGCTGTGCAGAGCCACAAGGTCCCCCTGAGCCTCCTTTTCTCCAGGCTGAGCCCCTTTCCAGCTCCCTCAGCCTCTCCTGGTGCTCCATTCCCTTCCCCAAGCTCTATTCCCTTCCCTGGACGTGCTCCAGCCCCTCAAGGTCTATGTTGTCATGATGGTCCCAAAGTTCCCTCACATTGTTTTAGAGCAAGTGGGTGAATGTCACTTGGCCATGGGGGTTCCTTAGGATTTCCTCAGTTGGTTTTATGTTTTCCTTCTGGCCATCCCAGTGTGAGAGCTTCTCAGATGGGTCTTTCCAAGGGAGATGCCCCAGTTTAGGAATTTCTGAATACTCACTCCATCAGTGTCCAGGCTGGTGCAGGTCATTCCTTTCTTTCCCACCTGGCTGTAGTTTCTTGACAGCCTCTACCATACCTTGGCCCCACCAGCCCTGCAGGTTTCCTCCTCCTGGCGTATTTGAGGAAAAAAACCCTACCAGGCTTTTATCCTTCTTGTAAACTGTTCTTAAAACAAACAAATCAACCAAACAAACCCCTTTTTGCTGTAAAGCTTTAAGCCTCAATATTTCAACTGTATCAAGCTGGATTTCCCCTGGGATAATGTGTGAGAATATTCAGTGTTTGTAGGAAAGCCAGCCCCTCAAAGCCCCGGTGGCTCCTGTGGATGCTGGGTTTGTGTTGTGCCTCTGACACCTGCTGTGGGGTCGTGCTCCCTGTTAATGCCATTTGTCCCCAAACAAATCTCAGCGCAGGGCCGGGCTGGCTGGGGTGGACAGGCTGACTTCCCCTTCAGGGCACTCCTGGGGGGAGAGTAAATCTCCTGCTGAACTCCTGACCCTCCCTGACAGGATCAGCCCAGGGGCTACCCAAGCATTTCACACACAAATAAATAATGCTAAGTAGATCACTCCGGGCCAGAGGTTGTGTAAAGACCTTAATGGGGGAACTGCAGTTAAAGAGATTAAGCTAACCTCAGCCGTGTATTCCCTGAAGAGGTGGGATGCTAAATTACTCCTGCAGGAATCTGCAGTGGCAGCTCAGCCAGCGCTGGCAGGGGCAGGGCTGAGGTGAGGATTTCCCATCCCAGAGATGTGTACAGAGAGCATCCTTGTCATAGTTGAGAGGGAGACAATACAAAACAACACTCCATTTTCAGAAGGCTTCAAACCTGGTTTTATTTTAGCATGCCTGCTTTTTGTACATTCTTACAAAACTCCTAAGCTTACACTTTACTCATTGGCCACAAGAGAAAAAGTGCTCATTGGAACAGGCAGTTGCAGGTTTCTCTTATTTATCCTTCTTTCTTTCTTGGTCTCTCTGTCAACAACCTTGGTCAAAAAATTTTTCAGAGGTAAACATGGATCTTCTCATCAAACTTGTCTCTGGCTCACAGAAGTCACTGTAAAACCTCTTCCACAGATCCTGAGCCTGGTGTGCAGGAGCAGCATCGTGGGGATGCCGGGCTGAAAGCACCATGGCCAAAGTGCACTTACAGCAGGATGTGCCACTCAAATAATACTGATAAAAATGAATTGCTGATAAAACCATTCCTGTAACACTTTCTAAAGAGTTATGTTTCCCCATAGTGGGAATGGTGCCATTGGAAGCAGCTGGGTGAAGCCCAGCAAAACACGGGCTGCAATTTCTTTAATTTTCTTTTTTTTTTTTCAATGACGTGTATTAAATACAAATTTAATGTGTTACATGAGTTTTCTTGGGTCCTAACTTTCACTCACTAAAAACCTAAAAGCATTCCTTGCATGGCATTACTTTGGGTCTTATGCCTCAGGTTTTAGCTTTTATATTTTTCAGATCCTTGCTGCTTTGGTGTGTGGGTCTGGGCTTCATGTGAGGGGATGGTGAGCTCTCTGCACAGAGCAGGGAGACAAAACAATTCCTGCTCCAGCTGGGCACCAAGGACAAATGATCCAAAGCTCAGCCCAGGAGCACAAACTCCGTGGGCTGAGAGAGAAAAACAAGCAGGATGGGAGTGCCTGGGCTGGAGCTGGAATGGGACAATGAACTGCAAGGTGCAAATGGAGCAGAACTGATCCAAGGGAGAGACCCCGGGAGCGCTCGTGCATTTTGGGACCATTTTGGTTCATCTTGGGTGCAGCCCTGGCTGGGCTCTTGTGCTGCCCAAGGTGGATCCATGGAGGCCTTTGAATAAATCCCTGCTTTATTCTTTAGCTCTGTCTGGTCTCTGTTCTAGGTCATCAGGTCACTCTGTCTTGGTGCTGGTGGTAGCTGAGCTGTAGCTTGCTGGGAAACAAACCCAGATGCATTCCAGGAATCTGCAGTGAAATGTGGCACCCCAGTGCACCCAGTTTGGAAATGAGGTTGTCATGAGAGGGAACCCACTGCCCATCTCCTGTGTCCTGCTACAGGGAGGCAAACCAGAGGCACGTGTTAATAGCTCCAAGCAGTAGAAACCACTGGAGGCATCCAATTTGTTCTTAACTGGTCGTTTAGTAGCTCCTTGATGGCGATGGCTCTTAATTACTGCTGGATTTGTATCAACAGGCCGCATTTTCAAGCTCTAGGACCTCAGTGGACTTGCAGTTAAGGTGCTCCGGTCTAGTATAGCCAAAAATGAGTGCCAAAATTCAGGTGAGACTCCTCCAAGGAAAAAACCCAAACCAAAAAAAAACCACCAAATCCACGACACATAAAATAAAATTAAATAAAAAGTTTGGAAGGCTTTTGAGATCTTGCAGGTATCCCAGAAGGTATTACTGGTATGAATTTTGCCCACATACTCTGGTCTAGTGAAAGGTGGTCCTGCCCATGTCAGGGGAGTTGAACTGGGTGATGTTTAGGGTCCCTTCCAACCCAAACCAATCTTTGATTCCACTTTTTCATACAAAGCTGAAGTTTCCATCTCAGTTCATGGTTCCCACAAAATTAAAAGGATGTGATGAGATTCATAATAAAATTGTACAAGCTGGCAGTGCCATCCAGGAAAAAGTAACACCTTCTTGGAATCTTGGCAGGAGGTTGTGTTTCTTTCCACTGGGCCCTTCCCAGTTAGCAAACATTTGTTCTCCCTGTTTGCACAGAGCTGGAGATCCCACAGCTGCTGCACTTTGGGGTCTGTCCCAGCCTGCTGCCTGCATTTGTTTTTCCTTTTCATATTCATCTGGCTAACACGAGACCCCTGTGACCTCTGGGCACATTTACAGGTTTGAAAATAATGCTGTGGTGCAAAAATAACAAACCAAAATGAGTCTAGAAAAGCAATAAAAATTTTAAAAGTGCCTTGTACGACAACATCTGAATTGAGCTCCGTGTATGGGCTGATAGAGCAGTGCCAGCTGCAGCTCCCCTGCAGCTATAGGAAAAGAATTATATTTTTAATTAAATTCTCCATGAAAAACTGAATTTCAGAGAGTGTTTTCTCACACTTCACTCTTTTGCTTGGACCCAAAATACTCAGTAGATTGTCCCATGGAGGGGTGCAGTTGTGGCTTGCTCTCCATCACCCTGATGTCTTTGGAGCTCCCTCTCTGAACGGGGCTGGCAGCATCCCTGTCCTTGTGCACCAGTGCCAGGCAAAGCCACCTCCTGTGGCACGAGATGGAATCCTGCCTGGCCTTGGGGCTGGAGCTCTTGTCACCTGCAGACCAAGGCAGTTCAGTGGTGTCCATTTGACTTTGTTGTCAGATTTGGTGGAATTTGGGGCACTTTCACCCTTTCACTTTCCCCTTTTTCTTCCCCTTCCCTTTTTATTTCCCTTCTCTTTCCCCTTCCCTCCCTGGCTTCGTGCTCATTCCATGCAGGAGACAATCAGCCACAGCCACTGATTTGTTTAATGGGCTGCTGCTATTAACCAAAGAATAATCAAATGAACTAGTTGCAACCGAGCAAAAGTGATGAAGTGATTAAGACAACTGCACAAGAGGATGTTTCTTTTGAATTAGGACTTGAAACTGATCCCTGCCACATCACTCAGTGCAGGCTGGGTTTTGGGGTAAGGGGGGTGATGAATGGCTGTATGCAGCTTTGGAACAGGAGCTGGAGTGAAGGAAAAAAGGGAGGAGACATTTATAACCGAGGGGAAATATTAAAATTTCTGTTTCTGTCATAAATCTACCTGTTATGATGGGGTTGATTGTTTTGAAGTGCATTCTGTAGCAAAACAATAATGAGAAGAGGGAGAGAACATTACTTATCTGCTCTACCTGGCTGCTGCATAACTGGCAAACATCTAATTGAAAAAATATCCTGATGGGAGAATTTCTAATAAATTTGTCTGCACCTTCACAGCCTGGAGGAGAGGGAAAAAAATCCAATCAGCAATGGGGAAATTCCAAAGTTTCCATTGCATTTTGAGTCTTGATTTTCAGGCTCGCTGCTCAGCCTGGAAATCAGAGAAACAGTAATTTTGAAGGCAGGATTCATTACAGTTGTTATGAAGGCATCAAGGGGGAGAAGGAATTGTGGAATGGAGATAGGGGAACAGTAGAAAGCCATAAAAAAATACATTCTGACAAACAGAAGGATATGGGGACAGGGGAGGGTTTGCCCTGCTCTGGGCCTCCCCGCTGAAGGATACTTTTGGTTTGCTGAATGTAAGGTAATTTCAAGGCAATTTTTTTCCCTTGAGGAAAAGGTGGTGGCCAGGTGTGGGTCAGTGTCTTCTTGTGGGAAACAAGGGATAGAATGAGAGGAATCAGCCTCACATGCAGCAGGGCAGGTTTAGATTGGGTATTAGGGAACATTTCTTCACTGGAACGGTGGCCAGGTGCTGGAACAGGTAGCCCAGGGCAGTGGTGAAGTTACCATCCCTGGAGGGATCTGAGAGGTGGTGTGGCACCTGGGGACATCATTGAGTGGTGGCCTTGGCAGTGCTGGGAGAATGCTGCACTCAGTGATCCTAGAGGGCTCTTCCAACCCTAGAGATTCTGTGATTCTCCACCAACCTCTGGCACCTCTGCTGCCAGCCCAGGTGTGTCTGCTGGGGTTGGTGGGGCTGTCAGAGGGTATTTAGGTGGGGTCAGAGGGTATTTAGGCTGTGGAGCTGGTTGGATCTGTGTTTCTGGAAGCTCCAGCTGCCAGGAGCTGGCTGTGCCAGTGACCATCTGACAGGTGGAGGGAAATCCAGGTTAAAGTGGGTGGTGTCCAGATGCCTTCTGTGGAAGTTCTTTGTCCCAGTGCTAACTGCATCCCACAGCTCCTGCCTCACTGGTGGCTCTCACAGAATCCAGCAATTGCACAGGAATCCTCTCCCACCTGCTGCAGCTGCTGCTGGTATTAATGAATGCCACAATACCTGCTCCAGTTTTACAGCTTTTAATTGGTTTGCTGTGCCAGAGGACAGTTTGGCAATTAGAGGGTGTCTGAGGCCAAGCAGAGCCATGTTACTCCCACTTGGCTTTACTAACTCTGCTGACTTTAATAGCTAATCCTGTAGCACTCTGAGAAATGGAAGCGTAATTAATTGTCTAGGCTGAAAATCTTCACCTGGTTTTATTTAGATTTTGCTTTTATTGCTCTTAATATGGCCAATTTCTGTTAAGGCATAACTGGAATCAGCTTCATATCAGAGAGTGAGAGGACAGGTGAGGGGTGAATGATCTCCAGTTCATCATCCTGCTGGTAAGGGCAGGAGGGTTGGCTCTTCCCCTTGTTAAGTGCAAGGTGTCACTCACAGCTGGTTCCTCCATCCTCGTCTCAGGAGTGTTTTATGGCACAGCCCGTTTTTATTGCCATAATTAATTTGTGAACTCAGCCTTGAGGTCTGCCCCAGCCGTACTTGGAGCCAGAGACAATCCTGGAGGGCTTTTTTTCCTTCCTTTGGAATCTGAGTGAGTGAAAAGCTCCCGTTGTAGCTAATTAGTGAGAAGAGTTGTAGTTCTCCATGGCCTGATAAGTGGATTAGCAGCTGGGAATCGGGTGTGTGCTGGAGCTGGGGGACGCAGGAGGATGGGCTGGGCTCGGGCTGCCCGGCCCAGCCGTGGAGCAGAGTCCTGGCAGAGCAGGCAGGAGGACAGGAGAGGAGAGGATGGATGTGTCAGGCTGGGCACAGACTTCTCCTGAATGCTCCATGTCATGGTTGAGACAGAGACAATGAAAAGCAACACACTCCATTTTCAGAAGGCTTCAAACCTGGTTTTATTTTAGCATGCATGCTTTTTATACGTTCTTACAAAACTCCTAAGTTTACACTTTATTCGTTGGTCACAAGAGACAAAGTGCTCACTGGATCAGGCAGTTGCAGGTTTCTCTTTTTTATCCTTCTTTCTTTCTTGGTCTCTCTGTCATCGACTTTGGTATCAAAAATTCTTTTGGGGGTAAACATGGATCCTCTTATCAAACTTCTCTCTGGCTCACAGAAGTCACTGTAAAACCTCTTCCACAGCTCCAGAGTGATTCTGCATTGCTGCAGGAGCTTTGCTTTGGTGTAGAGGTCTGTAAGAGGACTGAATGGGACCTGCCCAAGTCTGGACATTTCCATTGATGGAAGTGTGCTTTTTATATCAGATTGATGGTCTAGCAGGAATTTCAGCAACAGCTTCTTTTGGGTGATCTTTGCTGAAGGGTGCATCAGTGGGTTCTCACATTTGAATTATTTCTTTGAATTGGAGCAATTCATTCCTTATTTCACTGAAAAAATCCCATATCCATGCTATGTTAGCACATCCCATTGCAATAACCGGGCTGAAGATGTGCTCATACCCTCTCAAAAGTGTTCAAACAGCAGCTCAGGGTTTTCCTCTGGGAATTCTGGCTCTTGATGTGAAGAGCCAGGCAGACATTTGGGATGCACAGCAGCATGGTGTGCAGATGGCATTTTATTAACTCTTTCTTTTGCCTTTCTAGTTTGATGGGGAGAACATGTACGTGGGGATGAACGACAACGCCCAGGACTTTCTATCGGCCAATCAGGTAAGTGTTGTTTTGCTGGGGTGAGATTTTTAGGGGACTAAAGCACAAATTCTAGGAGCTGTCTGTGAGTCTGCCCTCCTGGGACATCAGGAGTGTCCACAGAGGAGGTCAGAGCCCAGCTGCTGCCGAGGAACAGATGCAGCCCTTGGTGGAGGGATTGGGATGCCCTTCCCTCCTGGTGCTGCTGCCTGCCACTGGAGCCTGGCTCTGCTGAAAAGCTTTGCTGAAAAGCTTTGCCTCAGCATTCCTCACTCAAAATGAAGGTGCATTTGGTGTTTCTGGACACAGTGAAGTTTCCAAGTATTGTGTGCAGTTCAGATGTCTCCTTCCCTCATGTGGAGTATTTCCTGTAGCTAAATAGATTAACAGGGGAGAAAAAGGAATCAAAGGGTTCCTGTTTTGGAGCTAGAAACCCACGTGTGGGGGACCAGAATAGAAGTGTCCATGTCTTGCAGGTGCCTGAGCCCTCTCTGGGCTTGGATACACATGGAAAAAACCTGGAGTGGGGTCCTAAACCTGTGTATGGGTTGGAACATGATCTTCAAGGTGATCTTCCAGCCCAGTTCTGTGATTCTGTAAAGATAAGCCCATATTTAGGTCCTGCTGGGACAGGAGGACTTCAGCACATGCTTTTCTATCCCCCTGACGTGGAGATGAGAGCTGGTGTCCTGTGCACCCCTCCGGGGTGGCCTGGCATGGTTAGAGGTGCTACACCCTCAGCACAAAGCACCTCATCACATGCAGCCTTGGGAGGGAAGGTGGCAGTTCCCTGCTGACACATTCCAGAATCCTATTTTTGGTTGTGTTGGGCTGTTTTGTTGACCACAGACCCAGCCCCACAGAGTGCCTGGGGTTTGGGACATCACTGTGGATTACATGCAGGGTGCTCCAATGGCAGCAGGGGTTAAACTCTGTCCATATTACACTGGGAATGGGATGAAATCCTGCAGTTTGCCTCCTTGGAGCAGGGCAGTGCCTTGGCTCATGGCTCAGGAGAGTTGTTCCTGCCCTGGCTCTGGCAGCTGGCACTGGAAGCTGTCCCCACTGTGGCGTGGGGAGAGGCTGTTCTTGCGTGAGGAGGAATTCCAGGGTGGGGAAGGAACAGCAAACTTTGTGTTGCTGAATGATTCAGCAGAAACAAATATGTGTTCAACCAACAACGATGTGGGGGTGATCATTAGAGCCAGGAATTGCCAGAGGGAAAGAATGGGGTGATCCCTGAATGCCCCATCCAGGGGTCAGCCCTGTCCCCCCAGCTGTGCAGAGCCACATGTTGTGGATGATCACAGGGCAGTTGTTGTAGACACTTTGCCTTTAAAACCTCCCAAGGGACAAGGATTTCACTGGGAAGGGCTGGCAGTGCTGGCACAGGGAGCAGTCCCAGTCTCTGGCCACAATGTGCCTGCAGGACCAGGCTGGATGGGGGCAGAGCCCTGGCCAGCATGAACCATTGGTGATTCCTGCTTAGCACCTATCTCATCCCGTTTCCCTCAAGGGTGGGCATGAGAGGGAGGTCAGCAGGGGTGCTGTGGGGCTGGGAATGGTTTGCTGCCCCTCAAGGAGGAGGGTTGGCTCCCAAAGGAAAGCAGGGATTACCATGTGGTGGAGGAGTCATGTCTTGAGTTTGATCCTGGAGAAGGATCAACCAAACCAGCTTAGATCCCTGTAACCTGGGCAAGAGGAGTTCACCCTTCATTTGCTCTCTGTTTAATTGCTATTTCCCATTTTGGAGTAGCAGCTAAGGGTGGAGAGGGAGGAAAGGTCTTTCCCTTGGCAGAGGAGGGCAGGAGCCCGCACTGCAGGGATGGCTTGGTGCACAGGGGCTGTGCTGCTCTTTCTCCACCAGCAAAAGCACTACAGGGAGTAACACGGAAAATAAATGGGGGTGTTTGCCTGGTTTGCCATCCCCAGTCCCCTCCCTGGGCTGGTGTGGGACAGTCAGAGGGGAGCTGGGAGTACAAGGGTGCAGGGGGCACCTGGGCTCTGTGGGAGGCTGCAGTGACCCCCCATAACCTCATCTGGGGTGGCAGGAGTGTAACTGGGAAGGAAGGTGAGGATCCCAGTTCATGTCCTGCAGGGATGTGGGTTCACACCCAGCATGAGCTTTGGCCAAGGAGGATGAGGAGCAGCTTCCTCCTCACCCTCCTTAGTGCACCATCTCCCTTTATTTACCTGCACATCAGCACTTGTTTACTGGTTTTACAGCCCCAGCCATGACTTCAGCACTAATGACACAACTCTGCTATTTAAATGGGGGTTCCAGATGGTTTTTATTGTTTGCTAAACCTGTTGTAACCTGAAGGAGTACATTAAACAGCAGGAGGGGGGGTTTCACAATCTCACCTCAGAGGTTGCTGAACCACCAGATTCCTTTACAGCCCATGTGAGACACCCAACAGCCCTTGGGTTCCTTCAAGACAAGGCAAATTGTACACACTCAGGGCTGGAATCATCACACTGCAGTAGATGAGCCTGGTGAGTTGGGGTTTTTCTCCATCATGATCCTGCAGCTCCCTGACAGCAGTTTTGTCTCAGCCCTTATCTGGTTTTTGATCCTAAGGAAGTTCTGTTCAGCCCAGGGGAGAAGGCTCCAGGGAGAGCTCAGAGCCCTTCCAGGGCCTGAAGAAGCTCCAGAAGAGCTGGAGAGGGACTGGGGACAAGGGAATGGAGGGATGAGATACAGGGAATGGCTTCCACTGCCACAGGGCAGGGATGGATGGGATATTGGGAAGGGATTGTCCCCTGTGAGAATGGGCAGGCCCTGGCACAGGGTGCCCAGAGCAGCTGGGGCTGCCCCTGGATCCCTGGCAGTGCCCAAGGCCAGGCTGGACAGGGCTTGGAGCAGCCTGGGACAGTGCAAGATGTCCCTGCCAATGGCAGGGGTGGAATGAGATGAGATTTAAGGTCCCTTCCAACCCAAACTTTTCTGGCTTTCTGCAGTTTCTCATGGCAAGAGTGTGGCAAAGCCAGGATCAGGGTCCTCCTGCCTCTCCTTCATTGTTCCACGTCTAGTTGCTAGCTTGAGGGGAAGGAGAAACAAAACCCCACACCAAAGCCCATGTAAAACCCCCACAAAACACCATCCAAAACATATGGAAGCCAGGTGCCCTCTTCCTTCCCCTGATCTTCCTTGTTGGGATGTCTTTTGTGCCACGGCTGCAGCTCTTGTCATCCCAGAGGGGTTGGACTCGGCTGAGGACAAAATGCAGAAATAAAGGAGCCTAAAACATAATGAGAGCACTGACAGCTCACACCAGCACAACCTGCTTGGGGAAAATAATTCCTCTTGTTCCATCAAATAGGAGGGACATTTGACCCCAGAAGTGAGTCAAATGTGAAATGTAATTCAACCTCCAGCAGAGGCCAGGGTATAAATGCAAGCTGACATCTGATCAAACCATCATGGACATTTGACCCCCGAGATGAGTGAGGTATCTCTTGTGTCTTGTGGAGTCAGCAGAGCATCATTCCTCACCCCTGTCAATTTTCCTTCTTTCTTTCCCATCCCCCCTCTCCCAACAAAGGCAAGGAATTAAGTAACGTGAAAAATCCCAAGGAATACACAGATATGAAGTGCTCTGAAAGATCAGTAAAAATGAAACAGTGCTGGTAAAAGAAATAAAAACACCTGCAAAATCAGTGGGAAAGATATTTATTAAGGTCTTTGTGATAAGGAGAGTAGCACCATGAAAGGGAAAGGTTGAGGAATGAGGTTGGTTTTATTTGGCATCAAGATTTTGCACTTGCAGGCAGAGTCCGTGGGTGCTTTAAAAACATGGATTAACTCTGCCTGGGAATCCCTGTGAGAAGGTATCATCATCCCATGTGCTGGGTGAAGAAATGCAGGAGTTGCCTTGTCAGGGAGCTGGGGCTGATGTGATGAGGTTGTGGGGACTGCCAGGCCCTGGCATTGCCTTGGGGACCACTGTCCCCTGGTTTTGGGATGTGACTGTGTACCTGGTCAGTGCAGGGACACTATGGAAAGCCTTACAGGGGGTGTTTGCTCCTTTCCCCTCCTTCCATGATCATCTCTGGCTGCTAGCAGGGCAACAGGCAGCTTAAAGGAGGAAAGAGCTGATTATTTATCACTGGACAGTTTGGATCCTATGCTCTGCCTAATCCCAGGAGATTTCAGTGCATGGCTTATTCCAGCTGAGCAACCAGCCCGTTGTTGTTTGTCCCAACAAGTTAATTTGTGTGACTCGTTGTGGAAAGGCTGTTCAACACCACTGTGGTTTGTTCAGGCCAGGGAGACTGCATAAGCAGCTCTTTGCTTTTGGAAGTGAGGGCACAGACAGGACCCAGTGCTATGAAGTGTTGAAAATTTGAGAGTTGAACTGAAAATAGGAGAGTTAAAGTGACAAAATTCTTTGCACATCATTTCCTCCTCATTAACCTGTTCCTGTGTGTTGCTCCTGCTGGCAGTGTCATGGTGCCCGTCTGTGTGTCAAAAATATCAGGTCTTGGCTGGCAGGTTTGCACAGCAGCACTGAGCAGCTTGGGGTTGTGGAAGTTGTCTCTGCCCATGGCAGGGGCAGGAACTGGATGGTCTTTAAGATCCAACCCAAACCATTCCAGGATTCTACAGCTGGAAAAGCTGGATGCCTGGAGAAATTGTGTCTGCCTCTGGATCCCTGGAAGTGGCCAAGGCCAGGTGGGATGTGATGCCTCAGGTTTTAGCTTTTATATTTTTCAGATCCTTGCTGCTTTGGTGTGTGGGTCTGGGCTTCATATGAGGGGATGGTGAGCTCTCTGCACAGAGCAGGGAGACAAAACAATTCCTGCTCCAGCTGGGCACCAAGGACAAATGATCCAAATCTCAGCCCAGGAGCACAAACAGCGTGGGCTGGAGAGAGACAAACAAGCAGGATGGGAGTGCATGGGCTGGAGCTGGAATGGGACAATGAACTGCAAGGTGCAAATGGAGCAGAACTGATCCAAGGGAGAGACCCCGTGAGCGCTCGTGCATTTTGGGGCCATTTTGGTTCCTCTTGGGTGCAGCCCTGGCTGGGCTCTTGTGCTGCCCAAGGTGGATCCATGGAGGCCTTTTAATAAATCCCTGCTTTATTCTTTAGCTCTGTCTGGCCTCTGTTCTAGGGCAGCCTTCACAAGACATATGATGGGGCTTGGAGCAACCTGGGACAGTGGAAGGTGTTCCTGCCCATGGCAGGGGTGGAATGGGATGAGCTTTAAGGTTCTTTCCCATCCATTCATTTTGGGATTCTATGACAGAAAAAGGCAGGATTTCACCCAGGCCTGGTGAGACACCTGCTGCAGGTGACATCAAGTGTCTCACCTAATGTGTAGAGCAGCACAAGGGGCTTTAATTTTGGCTCTGGGCATTAGGGTGAGATTAGTAACTTGTGGACAGGCTGTTTACACTTCCACTGCCAATGAAGCAAATCCATGGGCAGGGATGTGTTTCTGGGGGCTATGGATATGTGGATTTTATATGATATAAAGCAGAAGGTGGATTTTCCCTGGCTGTGTGTGACTCGGGGAGCCCTGCTGGGCACAGGGGCTTTGCTGACACCCCAAGGGAGATGCAGCTATGAGAGATGATATTTGTCATGTGCACAGACATCCAGAGCATCTGTCTGCAGCCGTGCTCCAGTGTGAACCTGAGTGTGGGGTGAGCCACGGCCGCCCCTTCCCGCCCACGTGGGATCCATCTGCGGGTGTCCCCCTGTGCCTGCACATGGATAAATCAACATTTATCTACTGTATCTATTGCCCTTTATCTCCCTGCCTCCGTATATCTCCACGCCGGGGTCTGTATTAGCCATAATAGATACAGTGAGTCACTGATCTGGTGGGTCAAATGGTCAGGGCTCTTTGATCAGCCGTCAGGATCCATTACCACCAGGGCCTCTGCTGGGGCTGGAATTACAACTTACATTTGACTCATTTCTGGGGTCAAAACGTCCCTCTTATTTGATCGAATGACAGAAATTGTATAATTTGTATATATCCCTGAGCCATATGTGCTCTGAGTGCCACTCTAATGTGTTTTATAAAGGCACAGCTGTCTTGGTGACTTATTTAAAATGGGATTTTGAAGTAGTGTTCTTGCCGTTTAATGTCCTCATTCAGGGTTACACAAGGTTTATCAAATAATAAATAACATTTAGAACATTGGTTTTAACATAACAATGGCTTTGCTGCTTATAAGGACCTGGGTGGTCCAATAAAGCTGTGTTTGGTAAATAAGTGATAATGCAGAAAGCAAAGATAGGATAATTAGAAATTAATGATGTGTGGGAAGCTATGGATACCTTCCTCATGTTCTGCTAACGCTCCAGACGAGACAGAGCTCCTCTTGGCAGCCTCTGCTATAAAATATGCCTTCAAACCTTGTCATAATACTGGCAGACGTTCCCACCAATCTTGACTGAATCACAGCAAAATGTCAACACTTGATAAAATAAACCTGGGGCTGGGGCAGACCCACGTGAGTGCAGGGCTTCCCCATCCCTGCTGGGGATCACGGAGGCAGAGCACAGTGACTGGAGTGGCCGTGGAGCCCTGGGCAGAGTGAGGGTGACTGGGTGCTGCTAATGAAGGTGTGGGTCACCCTGCCCTCCTTCTTGCTTCTCCCTCCAGAGCAGAAGCTGGAACCAAGGTGGTTTTCAATCCATCAGTGGTGGGGCTGCTCTCCACTGACAGCGAAGCAGCAACATGCAGCTGTTCAGGTGTGAGATGTCCTTACAGCAGTTGGTCTCTGGCCTACCAGATGTGTGAATTTGGAGGAGCTTCCAGCACTATGTTTGTCCCATAAAGTGCAGCAGATTGCTCATGGTCACCACAGCCACTGCGTCAAACCTGGGATCGCTTGGGAAGAAAGGCAGGAAGAGCCCAGGAGGTCATTAAACTTGGCTGAGCAATTCCTTAGGGTGTCCTTCTCTTGAGTCTTATAGAAAGGTCTGTACAGAAAATCAGAGCCTATGGTGAGGTCATTCTTTGTGCAATTTCCACTCAAGTCCCTTAATGGACTTTGGTGTTTCTGATTAATCTTTGCACATGATGAAACTTCTTTTAACTTTCATAGAATCACAGAATGCATCGGGATGGAAGGCACTCTTAAAAGTCATTTAATTCAAACTCTCTGCAAGGAGCAGGGACATCTCCACTGAGATCAGGTTGTTCAGGGCCCTGTCCAAGCTGACCTTGGATGTTCCCAGGGATGGGACATCCACAGCTTCTCTGGGCAATCTGTGCCAGTGTTTCACCACCCTCTGAGGGAATAACTGAGGAGGCAGGGTTTGGGGGTCCATATTCTGTATATTTTTGGCTTGATCTGTTGATCACGGGAACAGATGATATCAGAGGTCGGTCAGTGTTAAAGGAAGTCACATGTAAGTGAGGGGTTTAAATAAGGGGCGATATGGCCTCCTTTTTTAAGGAGGGCATGGAGAGCTCTGGTGCTCCTCGATCTCCAGCTGCCTTGTGCTCTTTGGACTTTACTCTCTTGTGCCTGTGCAGAATTTTGGTCTCTTCCAATCTGCAAATAATCTGTATTTTTGAAGTCTGGAATTGGCCCTATCAGGGGCAGAGCACACCTGAATGTAAATAACTGATGACTCCCCTCTCCCTTTACAAGGATACATTGCAAATACTGCAGGAACATACAGATATATGAGTATAAAACACCCCCGGTGAAGGGAAGAGAGAGGTTTGTATAGACTCAGAGCTGAAAGAGGATTACACAGAGTTTGGGAGTGTGCACTGCAGGCCCCCATGCTAAGATACAGATTTTTGCTCTCTCCCTGCTGTTCTTTGAGTAATACTGTATAATTTCATGTGTTGTGCTGGAGAAGAAAAACTGGAGGGGAGACATTGATAGATCCTAAATGCCTTTCTCAGCAGACAATTCAGGAAGAATCTCATGTACTATTTTAGAATGAACAATAGAGTGTTACATGTCATTTATTATAATCAGCAGCTAATGGAAACCCTTCCAGGAGGGGCTTGGGAGTTGAGCACAACTACAGCTGATGATCCAGGCTTGTGAATTTTGCATGAACTCCTGTGTGACAGCGAAAGTTTTGAAAGGTGCAGTCAGGAAGTGATTCCTGTAGCTTAGTCATAGCAAGAGAAGGTTTTACTGCTGGTGCAAGGCCAGCTATAGTGTTTAAATAAAATAATAATGAAAAAATCCCTTCGTATTGCAAGCAGAGTGAACATCATCTTCAACCCTTGGTCTCAAGGGACTCCTAAGTTTTTAGCAATAGGGTGTTTGAAAAACAGCCACCAAGCATCCCAGAGTGAAAAACTAATGCAGCTGAGCATCCGTAGACCAAAATGGATGCTCTCTGCTTCTACTGCACTCACTCTGGGTAAAAAAGGGAAAATGAAATAGCACCTCAAACAGCAGAGGACACCTGTCAGGTGGCACACAGCACCTGGTAAGGATGGGAAACACTGAAACTGTTGTGGCTGGATTTCATGTGCAGATGTTTCACCAAGCAGATTGCTGATAGGGTTAGGTTTAGGGCCAAAGGAGGAGAGAGAAGGAGATCCTCAATTGCACTGGAGGACACACACCACACTTGACAGCCTGAGGGCTGGCCACAGCATTCACCACTCTCCAAGGTCCCCTGGAGACCACAGCCAGCTCTGACCAGCCCCAGCAGCTACCTTCCCCTGTCTTTCCTGTGTCTTTACAAGGTTTTCTTGGATATGAATCAGCTCAGAGAATATTTTTGACCCAAAAAAGAGTGCCTGTATTAAGCAGCACATCTGGCTGTAGCCCTTGTTCTGTGAGATGTGGAATCAACGTGCCTGAGGATCTTCAGCCAGAGCTGGGAGTTCTTTTGCAGTGAAAAGGTCTGTAAACAGTGAAACATTTAAAATTAATAATAAGAAATCCAGTCTGTTCAGGAGATTGGCCCAGGGCTGGAGGCAGCAGAGCTGGAGAGGTGGTGGGAACCTGGGGGTGGCAGAGAAGGAGCAGCAGGACCATGTCCATCCCCCTGAGAAACAGCCTTTGCTGCTGCTGCATCTTGAGCTGAAGGGTTCCACATAGAAAATACTGGTATCAAGATGAGTTCTGGCAGAGGATTGGACATGGTGCCGAAGTTCCTCCATGCCCATGCTCCATTCTTGGTGCCGAAGTTCCTCCATGCCCACCAGTGGGGCTGCAGGAAAGGTGTATCCCAGACTCCAGGAATGCTCCCTGTGTGCTGGAGGGTGAAGGAGATGGAGTGACTGGGACAGCTTCAGAGCACTGTGGGGCACAGCTGAGGTCCAGTCAGACTGAACAGGATCTGCTGGAGTGCAGGGTGGTTCCTGTGGCATGAGGACACGTGGCCTGGCTGTCAAGCAATGCTGCTGGGCTTGCAAAGCCAATGGCTCCTAAAAAAGCAGCAAATGATAGAGGAAGGTGATGTGCTTTAGGCAAGAAAGTGCCACTTAATCAATGATTTCCCATGTGCTTTTACTGCTGTAAAGGGCCTGCACACGGTGCAAAGAGAGCCACTGTCCTTGATGGTCAGCATGGCCCAGGGCAAGGTGGAGACCTGCGTGGGGGACAGCCTAGAGCAGCCCTGGAGAGAGCAGATCCCCTTTAAAGCACAGCTCTCAGGCTGATATGGTGCTTATGTGTGCTTCAAACCCTCACCAGGGCCACTCCCAGGCTGACCTGGAGTGGTGGCAGTCACTCGGCCAAAGGCAATCCCAGAGCTTTCATCCCCAAGCTGTTTGTGCCTTCAGATCCTCCAGCTCCTTGTGCTGAGCTGATTCCTCAGCGTGTGTCCCGAATTCCCGCTGTGTCACAGTGTGACAGGGAGCCCTGTGCATGCCAGGGACTGATGCGGAGCTGTGACAGCGCGGCCCCAGCGCTCTCAGGGAGCTGTGATGAGCAAGGATTTCCTCCTGTGTCCTGTTGGGGGGTTGGGTTTGGCTCCTGCGGAGGGTGGTTTGCTTCTCTAATGCACCTCTGGGGAGTTGCTCTGGAAAGCTCTGTTTATTTGTGGAAATGCAGCTCCGTGGGTCGCAGCAGTGTGGAAGAAAATACCCAGCCCATTGCTCTTGGGATTTCCTTTCCCAACTGATTGATTACTTCTTCCCTCCTCATCAGAGACCCATCCCGAGCTGGTGTTTGGATCTGCTGTCACGACACAGTGATTAACTGAGGAGCCACTTACTTCCAGCAGGAAAGTGTTATTTTCCACTTCAGCATTTGGATGAAGGCCTGGGCAGAAAGGAAAGCCCCTCTGTTACCTTGGCTGGTATTTGGATGAAGGCCTGGGCAGAAAGGAAAGCCCCTCTGTTGCCTTGGCTGGTGACAGAGTGAGCCCTTCTCTCTGTGTCAGCTCTGAGGCTGCCCCGGGCATGTGCAGGGTTGGGCTCCATTCCAGCCCCATGACAGCAGGACCATCAGCAGAGCATGTGTACCCAAAACAGAGTGGCCAGCAGGACTAGGACAGTGATTGTCCCCTGTGCTGGCACTGCTGGGGCACCTCGAGTGCTGTGCCCCGTTCTGGGCCCCTCATGAGAAAGGCATTGAGGTGCTGGAGTGTCCAGAGATGGGAACAGAGCTGGGGAAGGGGCTGGAGCTCCAGGAGGGGCTGAGGGAGCTGGGAAAGGGGCTCAGCCTGGAGAAAAGGAGGCTCAGGGGGGACCTTGTGGCTCTGCAAAGCTCCTGACAGGAGGGGACAGCCAGGTGAGGGCTGGGCTCTGCTCCCAGGCAAATATCAATAGAACAAGAGGAAATAGCCTCATGCTGTGCCATGGGAGAGTTAGAGTGGATATCAGGAGGCATTTCTTCACTGAAAGGGTGGTCAGACATTGTCAGGGGCTGTCCAGGGAGATTTGGAGTCCCCGTCCCTGGAGGTGTCCAAGGCACACCTGGCCATGGCAGTCAGTGCTCTGGGCTGGGGACAAGGTGGCAATTGGTCAAAGGTTGGACTTGATGATGCTGGAGGGCTTTTCCACCCTGAAGGATTCCATGATGTCAGGGCTCTGCAGGCCCTGGAGGATGCTGAGGGCTGTGTACCCCAAGTGCAGCCATCCAGCTCCTGCTCAGAGCCAGGCCCTGTTCACTCCAACCTCCCCTCGCTCGCGAGGCCGGGCAGAGCAGGGGACCTGAGCTGGCTGGGGAGAGAATGCCACCAGAACTTGTGCTCCTGCTCCTTTGGGGAAGGCTGGGATCTCTCCCTCTCAGGTGACACACCAGGCCAGGCTGGTCAGAGCCATGGTGGGAACCAAACATCAGGGTAGGCAGCCTGCCCAGGGAGCTGAGCTGTGACACAGGACCCAGCCGAAGGGAGGTTGTCACAGCAGCTCCATGAGGTCCACGTTTGGCCCATGTTCCTGTTGAGCAGCTCTGCCAAGGGCTGTGCTGGGTCTCACCCATCACTGCCACCATGATCAGCAGCCTCTGAGCCAGCCTGAATTAAACTTATCTCAAAGTAGCAAATCCATCAGCTGCCATCAAGAGTGCCGGGTCTGAGGCTGTCTAGCTCAGGTCTATACATCTGTGTACACCGTAAAGGGCAAAATATGACTTGGCTTTTATTACTTTAATTAAAACATGAGTGAAGAGTATGAGATTCATATTAAATTGTATTTTCCTGGCTGCTGTGGGAAGGAGCTAACTGATCTGATTACCATGAAGATTACAAACTATCAAAGTGAAAAAGAGCTTTTTGCAAGTATTTCATATTAAACCTTCAAACATAACACTTTAAGAATAATTATAGTTGTATTACTGGAAAATGATTCATGAATTCTGAATAAATATAAGGCCCTTAAAGGGAAATGTTCCAAGACCACAGTTTTCATTCCAATCTGATGAAATTTAGTATCATTTTGCAGCTGTAGAATGGAATGAAAAAAAATATGTACATAGACTGTATTGAATATATGTCAGACTAAACTAATGAGATTTTTACATCAACTCTGAGCACGAACACAGACAAATGGAATAGCCATCCTCATTTTCTAGAATAGAAAGCACCAAAAGGGAAGGCAGAAAGGATCTTACTGCTCACAAGTCTTTATTCCACCCTTGATTGTTAAATAATATATTTTAAGTTCTCATATCTCGCCCGCAGAATGTTTGAACTGACACTAATGGGTAGGTAAGAGAAAAGAGTGAGCTCTAAGAAAAAAGAGTGAGGAAAGGCTAGGATTGGGAATTTTATCAGTATTCCCAGTGGGCTGTAATAAAGATACTTTTCACACAATACAGTGAATGTTTACAGCAGACAGTTTAGTTTCCTTCCAACAATTATGAGAGAAATTGAATCTCAGGAAATGTTAGTTTTCGCTAAAATTAGACATAACAATAAAGATACCCCTGAAAGTTTATTAAGGAGGGAAAAAAAAAGAAAAAAAAAGCTATCAGTCTCTGGAAGACAATTTAGCAAATTTATTTTAAGAATTCCAGATGACTTCGAAACAAAACCACACACCTACGTGGCGCTGAGGGCTCAGGCTCCCCATGGGAGCTGCTTTTCTCCTGAGAAGCTTTCTTTCCCAGGCTTCATGAATTCCGAGTGCATTTTGGAAGCAAATATCCAAAAGGTGCTTGTTTCCAGGCTGGATCCAGCTGGAGGATGATGCCCATCACTTCTGCAAGCAGATGGAGCAACAGGTCACATTTTTTGGGTACAAGTCAGGGTACTGCAAGCCTGGGAACCCACACTGGTATTGAGAGCAAGTTACTGAACGCACTTGAATGCAACTGTAGGAAGGATCTGACCATGCTCAGACAGAGATGCTGGAGATCCAAAAGCAATTAAGAAAATAAAAAAGGGAAGATGCTCTGTAAAGTGCAGGAAACTCTGTAGTGCTCTGAGCAGCTCGTGTGATGGTGTTTAATTTTTGAAACACAGCGAGTGGAACATGCAGTGGAATTCTGCCCGTCCTGATTTCCAGACTTCTGCATGGAGGAGTGCTGCAACATCTCTGTTAGAGACACCTGCTTTCCTCCCCTTTTGTCCATGCAATCCTTGATTTTTTACTTCTTTCTCACTCAGTTTCAGTTTGGAAAGAGGTTCCTGTTATTTGATATCAAGAACAGGGATGGGAGGAGAAGTGGCGAAAGCTGATGCAGCTTAGCTTGCAGGCAATGTGTCCCATTTTGGTTGTATTTGGGGTCAGACTGGTCTGATGCTTTTTGTTAACACCAAGTGGGGCTCAAGGTGCCCAGTTTGGTGCTAGAATTGGCAATAGAAGCGCTTGGCTCTGAGTCATCCCAGGTTTATGGAAATATCTAGGCCTTGTGTGGGCTTGGATTTGACAGTTAGCAGCTGCAGCCCTTGGGTACACCGGGAAAATGTGGATTTTTACCATGGGGTTGATGTTTTGGCTTTGTTATGTGCAGCCCTGTTGTGCTCAGAGCCTCCCCCTCCTCTCCATCAGCATCTCTCCCTCTCATTTTGACTCTTCCACTTCTGCCCAGTTTTTTGGAACAGTTCAGGTTCTACCTGGTGTTTCTAAACCAGTGAAAATAACAGAAACCCCTCTCCAGCTGCTCAATGAATGGAGAGTTTCAGGTGGTTTGGCCTCTGGAGAGCTGGGGCTGGGTTTCTCTTCTGACCTCATGCTTTGGGTTTTGGTTGGGCCTTCTGGTCGTGTGATGAGGGTTGGGCTGGTGTGGATGTGAGCCCTCTTGCACCTTCTTTTCCTCTGCACAGCCATTCCCTGTGTGCACAAATGTTGTCCATGGCCTCTGGATCTGCCAGTGCCAGCACTGGAGTTGGTCCTTGGTGCAGGCTCCTGGCTGTGAGCAGCAGACTGATGTCCTGGCTGACCTCCTAGATGGACTGTCATCCTTATTTTAGGGAAACATAGCTTGATTATTAATGTGCTGGTTTTCCTTTTTGCCTTCCTCCTGAAAGGATGGTTCCTACTCTCACTGCTCATTTTGTCCAGGTTGCTTAAGAAGGAATGCTTTAGAAGGAATTTGATGAGCGTCTGATTTAGGGCATAGATGAGCCTCTCCCAGCCAGTGTGTTCCTGCCTTTTTTTAGATACCATATATAAGCCTGGCTTTATTAAAGAAAAAAAAAAAGTTGTTAAAATTGTTAAAGATAAAATCTGTTTGTTTCCCAAAATTCACATATTGGAGGCTTAAGGCTGAGATTTTCACACCTACTCTGGGGGCTTGGATACTTGGCCATGCACCACGTTCCAGTTCTCACAGTTCTGTCACGAGTCTCTTGGTGCTTCCTGCTTTCCCTAACAGCCCCAGCACCTTTGTGCTCCTGTGACATGGCAGCTTCTGCTTTGGGTAAGGGAGGAAAAGAACAAAATTCTTGGAGCTGTGGTTGTGAAGGAAGAGTCATAACTGTGGCTCTCAGCAAATGCAAAGGAGGGGGAGAGAGAGCTCCTGTGTGATTATCATGGAATGCTTTGGACGAGAAGGGACCTTAAAGTTCACCTTGAAGTTCCGCCCCCTGCCATGGGTAGGGACACCTTCCACCCTCCCAGGGTGCTCCAAGCCCCATCCAACCTGGCCTTGGGCACTGCCAGGGATCCAGGGGCAGCCCCAGCTGCTCTTACCTTGACGTCACATGGACTGGGCGTACTGGGAGTAGGGGCTTCAGGGGGTATGGGCAGCCAGAGGCTGGTCTTGATGGTCTTGGAGGTCTTTTCCAACCTCGGTGATTCTGTGATTGTGTGATTCTCTTGCTGAGTTGTGCATATTTAGGATCTGCAAGGAGTGAGACATCCCAACCCCATGGTCAATCTCCTACAGACTTCCCTTGGCCAACCACACCCCGTCACTGCCACTGGATTTGGGTCCATGCTCTCTCTGTCCCACCTCAGGGTTTGCTTTGGCAGAGCTGACTCAGGAGTGTTTGGCTTTGGCACATCTCCCACGTGCCAGAGCCAGGTTCAGGGGCTGAAGGTCTTTGGGATAACGTGGGAAGCTGATTTATCACCCTGCTGATTTCAGTTCATTTCCTTTCTCCATTTTGGCAATTTCCTGGCAGCCTGAAATGTTTGGCAGTGGATGGGTGGGTGAAGAATTTCAAGCTGTTCTTGGGGTAAAGAGTAGAGAAGGGAGGGAAGAAGGTGGTGTTTTACAAAGCTGAGGAACATTCTTAATTTCAATAAAATAAATGTTAAAGAAAAAGGTAAGCAGCACCTCAGCTGCTGAGGCGACAGGTGCTTAAGAAGCACTGAATAAATACATAAAACATATTTGCTGAAGGCATTTGTTGTTGGAAGTTTAAACATTAAACATGCCTTCTTTGTCTGATACCATAATAAAGCAGGGATGTTCAAAGAGCCATTAGTGGGGCTCTGACTACAGCTCTACATCTTCCCTCGTGTACCAGAGAACCTGCATTACATCAGCAATGCCTCAGTGAGTTATGCCCCCAGAAGGGAGGGATTTCAGTGTGGGCTTGGGCTTTTTTTGTGGTGCATTTCCCTTTTCCCATCCATCGATGTGGATGTTTTGATATTGTTTCCCTTGTAAAGTGCTGGGGCAGGTCCAGGGGAGTCAGCAGCTCTGCCTTTGTCCCTCTGTCCCCAGGCTCACTAAGTGCTGGCTCGGGGCCTGATGAGACAAATAAACAGGTTTGTGTATTTAGGTTTTTAAATTACAGGCTAAGGAGGAACACAGATACTCAATCCATTAAGAAATAACTAGGTGGGTGATTCAGTACCATTTGTGTAAATGGCACTAACTCTGGTCTGCCTGCACAATTTATTAATACTTCACAGGATGAAAAAAAAAATTATTTTAATCTCATAATGGATGATGAGCTGTGAAATTGCTTCTGCAGCAGCTGGGCACCCTGGGGGAGGTGCTAGATTGCACCACATTATGCAAGCCATCCCCACATCCCTGCCTTCCTCGTGCTAATCACACGCATCAGATCTGGCTGATGGGGAGGGGGGCACTGCTTCTGCTGGGGTTTATTACTTTTTGATTTTTTAATATCTACAGTTTTCTTGTCAATTTGCTTTGAGGTCCCAAGTCTGGCTTGGGAAGTGTGAGGGCTCAAATCCAAGTAGGTTTGTAATGGTGCTTTGTACTTCAAAGGTGTTGGCAACAGGAAATAACAAGAAATTTAGCAAAAGTACTGGGTCTGGCCCAGTTGGTGGTGATTTCATCTGGCTGATACCCACACTGTGAAGGAAAGGGTACCAAGAGCTGTTACTGCTCTTTGCTCTGCTGTTATAGGACCGAGGCCATGAGCAGGACCAACATCCCAAGTGCTGTGGAGTTCCCACTCTAAAAACAGAGGCTTAAGGACTTTGGTTTTGTGTGGGAAGATGGAGCAAAGAAAGGGGTAGTGTGGAGCATCTAGGAAAAAATTGTAATTGTCCCTTTAGCTCCAGCACGGGATCCTCAGCACTGGTGATGTGCTCTTGGTGGTGTCTCTGGTGCCTTGCCCTCTCATACACTTCTGGTGTGTCCTGGGTGGTGAGGGCCATGCAGGGCTTCTTTGGAAAATGCCTCTTTGCTGATGAGAGAAAAAAACCCAAAAGGGTTTTTGGGGGAAAAAAGTTTGGGTTGCAGATGGGTTGTGTTGCCATTGTGGCTTTGCTGAGGGGCCTTGCTGCAGCCCGCAACACCCCAGAGCAGAGGATGGCTGTGAATGCCACGTGCCACACGTAGGACATGTCTTCTGAGATGAAACTCTGGAAAATGTGGTGCAAAAAAAATCATCCATGTGAAGTGTGGCACAAAGGATTTGTTTAATCCCTTAACTCCACTCCTTCAGTTTTGAGCACAAGGGAAATACTCTAAGACAAAATCTGAAAGGGAACAAGCGTGGTACAGAGTGTCGTTTCCTTCCTGCTCTGTGTCCTTCTGGCTCAGCTGAAGCCAGGTTGAATTAATTTCTTAGAGTGCTTTTTGCTAATTCTTCCTTGCCTGTGCCTGTTTTTGGGCTGCCTTATCTCCTGACCTGCTTACATTGCATTATACACCATTGTGTAACACACCCTGGGCTCAGCACCCTGCACCAAATCCATCCAGCCCAACAATGGATTGCTGTGAGTGCACTGAGCTCATTATGCAAGTTCAGTATGCCATGAGACAAAAAAGCCAATTATGTAAAACTTGTACTCAAATAATTCCCTGAAATGCGTGATGTTCTTGAGTAGAATATGATATTCCTTGTATTCACTTCCAGGAGAGATCCCAGGAAAGAAAAGAAATGGGTTTATATTTGTCTGGCCTAGTCAGTCTAATTTTAGATCCCATTGGCTGCTGTCTCACTGGATGTACAGTGCCTTTAATACATTTTAAAACCAGGCAAAAATCATTATAAACAATTTTAAGGAGGCTGATTGTGAGGCAGATGCCAGAGGCTGCTCTTTGCCAAGGTGGAGCAGAGCTTGCACATCTCCTGGCTTTGCCTGGAGAGCTGCCACGTTTGCTCTGAGAGCCTGGGGAAGAGCAGCCACGGAAACAGGCAGCGAAAGGAAACGGCTCCCTCGGCAGCCTGGGGAGGTAAGGAACACACAGGTGAGGTGAGCTGCTGCTCTGGGTCACCCAGGAGCAACTGTGCATCAAAGGTGCCCCCCAGCCCAGCCCTGCATGTGGAGCACAGCAAAGGGTTTGCAGAGCCCTGGGAATTGCTGATGTTTGTGTAAACCAACACTGAATTATTCTGCGAACGTTGTCAGCAGGAATTGAGCCTTAATATCCCATCTGGACAGGGCTTGGAGCAACCTGGGGCACTGGAGGTGTCCCTGCCTGTGGCAGGCAGCAGAGCTGGGTGAGCTTTCAGGTCTCTCCCAGCCCAAGCCCCTCGGTGATTCCACAATCTGCGTATCCAGCAGCTGCAGGTCTCTGTGCAGGGACGTGGTGCTGCCATACAGAGGTGGCACCTGGTGGCATGAGAAGGTGGCTCTGGAGGGACAGCTGGTCCTCGTGGAGCTCCCTCTGGGACATGTGGGGTGCTGGCAGGGTCCTGCCCTGCCCTCTCCTACGAGGCAGCTGCTGCCTTGCCATGAAAGCAAGAAAGGCTGAGATGGGTGATTACATTTTTCTTCTTCTTTATTCCTGGGGGTATCTACTTCCAAAACTCATTTTTGTCTGTGTCACCAGGGAATTAGGGGTCTGTCTGTCTCTGTTTCCTCAGGAGGATAAACACAGCACTCCCAGTCCTTTCTGCACCCCTGCCTGCTGCACTGCTGCCCCTTCCATCTGTATCTGCCTTTATGGAAACCGTAACCTTTGCTTGAACCAGAGATTTTCCTGAACAAGAGCCCTTTGGGATCTGAGTGGGCTTTCCTGGATACATTTTTAATAAACACAATAATTTGACTGCAAACCCATTACCTATCCCCTGTTTGTTCTATGGGATAGTCATTTCCATGCCTGCAAAAGCCACTAACTCACAGGGCAATCAAAGGAGGAATGACAACCAGGATAAAATTGGTCTGTGTTGTGATAAACCCGTCCATCTTCACGTCGTGCTCTGGAGCTTTATGTACTGCCTATAAATAATGGCCTCAAAAAGATATTAAATCTTTAGAAAAAAATCAAGCCTAATTGTAACTATATTTTTGTTTTCCATTTTGGTTTATGTACAGTATATGACTTCTGCGGAGACATTTTTATTCCAGGAAAATGACAGGCCAACAAGAAGCCATAATTGCACTGATTTTTAGAAGTGCCTGCATTACTACAGATCTGATGTACTGCAAGACATGAATCAGAAAAATTCTATTAAAAAATCTCTTGAATGGCTGACACAGGAGTATTATCCATGATGATTAATTTGACTTGGTCATTATGAACACAGACAAGTCTGACAAAATTGCATTTCATTCCCCACTGAATTCATAAAATCACTATACACATAATAAGAAGTTATAGTTCCCTGCTATCCACTATTCTTGACAGGATTCCAGTTCTGGATAAGATACTGATTAAAAAAAAAAAAAAAAATAGAGGGCGAGAGAGAGAGTTGGGAGCCTTTTTAAAAGCCTACAATAAGGCTGATTTCTTTTGCTCTAAATTGTTCATAGAACTCCATTATTTTTAGCTTTTTTTGGTGAAGTGGTGATGCAGGTCAAGAGCAACTTGGACAATATCGAACCTGACTGTGAGCCTGTGGTGCCATGGGAGGGGATGCAGCAGAATGGCCCGGCTGAATCTCAGGGATTTTCCATCCTTCAGATAATTATAAATAATTGGTACCTTATTCTTCATTTCCCACCCACCCAACAGACAGGTTGGGGCCAGAGGGTCCTGCCAATGTTGCTTCTGGCCTTAGTAGCATATGAAATAACACTCCAAGATGCAGAACTGGATGCAGGCCTCCAAATTTTTTTTATTTTTATTTTGGTATGAACTGAGATTTTCTGTTCCCTGCAGATATTTTGCCCTTCGTAGCCCCTTCCTGCTGAGCACCACACCACAGCCTTCCCTTTGCCGCTGTGGCAACTTCCCAAGGACATGCAAGGTCATTAGGACAAGCAAGGATGTTTAGGACCCTCTGTGGACAAATGGTTTTATGAAACAGAGATTTTTGTAAAATGTGTACAAGAGAAACCTTTCTGCGCTGTCAGATTGGGTTGAAACCATCCAGGCTTTGGGAAGATCTGTGGCTCCAGGACTGCATGGGATCTACAGGAGATGGGAGAAGGTCAACTCATGTAAAGTTTACAGGTATAAAATCCTGCTGATTCACAGGGGAAGCCATCCAGAAGAGCTGGGATTGAGCTGGGAATGGATTTGTGCTGCAGTTGTAGTGTAGAGTCTGCATCAGAGCAATGCCCACAGAGCGGGGAGGTGGGGGTTTGATCTTTGGGACAATCAGCGCTTGCTTGAGGTTTTTGGAGAGAATAACCTGTTCTCTGGGGACAGGCTGGGGGAGCTGGGGGTGCTCACCTGGAGAAGGATCCCCTGAGAGCTCAGAGCCCCTTCCAGGGCCCAAAGGGGCTCCAGGAGAGCTGGAGAGGGACTGGGGACAAGGTTATGGAATGACAGGACACAGGGAATGACTTCTCACTGCCAGAGAGCAGGGTTGGATGGGATATTGGGAAGGAATTCCTGGCTGTGAGGGTGGGCAGGCCCTGGCACAGGGTGCCCAGAGCAGCTGGGGCTGCCCCTGGATCCCTGGCAGTGCCCAAGGCCAGGCTGGATGGGGCTGGGAGCACCCTGGGACAGTGGCAGGTGTCCCTGCCTGTGTCAGGGGGTTTTGAAAAAGATCATCTTTAAGGTCCTTTCCAACCCAAACCATTCAGTGTTTCCCTGATTTTAGACCCCTCTGCTCTGGGTATGGAAGAGGAGAACACACAGGAGGAAGAGCCCTCTTCCCCACAGGTTCCCTGCTGCTCCGCTGTGCCCCCATCTTCTTGCTGAATATTGTGCAGACACTTCCAGGGCCCATTTCTGCTCAGGCAAGAACTCATTTTCCCTCTTCAACAGCATTCCCCTAGTAAAAAACCTGAGCATGTGAAAATTAATGTAGCAGAGGCTGGGAACACTTCAAAGACAATTTGTAGATTGTATGTGACTGACTGTTAATAAATACTTCTTTCCAGTATTTATCCACCTCTCCCCACATAATTCATTGACCCTGGTATTCACACAGATCTCTGTGTGTGAGGATGAGGCAAATCAATTTCCATTCCTGAGACCCAGAGCTGCTGACGCAGAAAATCAGCCCTGCCTCACTTCTTGGCACGGGGCTTTGGGAACCACAGGTGTGAACAGGAGCCTTCTGCCATCCTTGCCTGCAGAAGGGGTGCTGGAAGGGGCAACCCCCCTGGCCACCCCACAGCAAGCACCCATCCATTCCCGTGCTGGCCCCAGAGCATTTCTCTGGAGTTTGCATGTCCCAGGTGACTTCCACTTTCTCCTGCCACCTCAGCTGACATTTCTGTCCCCAAACCTTCAGTGCCATTAGATGAGCAGAAAACCCCTCTGGTTTCTGTGCTGGAGAAACGTATCAAAATCTTCTTGCAAAGAGGATTGTGCCTGTGTGAGTAATGGATGTGGTGGGAGAGGAGACCAAAGGCTTTTGGGGAAATATGGGCAGCTGGTCCTCAGGAAGCTTGGATTTTACCTTTTTTCTTGTGCTTGGACTCTTTCTGTGGCTCAAGGTGTTCTCTCAACCTGGTGATCCTTGCAGTTGCTGTTGCACATTTGAGATGTGTGTAGGGAATAGGGAATGTGTCTGTATGGCAAATCCATCTGTGTGCTTCTCTGTCTCCTGACTCCCTCTGACACATCATCCAGCTTTGGATCAATCAAGATACCCCCAAAACCACCTGGCTGCTTGTCTGCAGCTCCTTCCCTGTGTGGTGCTGGTAGGAGAGTGCTCTCCCTGGGATTGGGGTCCTCCTGGGAATGGGGTGGGGGATTGCCATCACAGTTCATGGGATGGGGTGGGCACCCCATAACCTCTGTGTGCTCCTTGTGCCCACCAGGAGCCCATGCTGCAGCACCTCTCAGCCTCACAAATATCAGTGTTTTCCTCACTTTGCAGGCTTGCCAGGCTGGTTTGGGTCTCTTTAGACCCATCTCATCTCTAAAGTGTCAGGAATGTCACTCAGCTTTTGCATTAGCTTCAGGAAAAACCCAGTTAGATGAGGGATGGCACAGAGTCCATGGTGGTTTGTGTCACCTGGATAGATTGCAGCAGCCTCCCTATTTCCTTGTACCTTCCCAAGAACAAATGTTCTCTCTCAGGCTCGCATTTGCTGTTGAATGCTTTTTGACAGGGCAAATATTTACCTGCAATAATACTACAAATCTTTATCCCTCTCACTGTGAAGAACATTTCTCTGAATCAATGCTTGGCTGCAACTCCTGGATCCTCAGGGATAATCACACAGAACATGACTCAGTGGAGAATTGGGGTCACTGGACATTTGCCATGCTGCCAAGGAGGAGAATGGTTTCCCAGGTCCTTGGTCAAGCCATGTCCTCTGTGATTAACACCAACATGCAGTGCAGAGATGGTGCTGCCTGGCTGTGGAGTGTTTTGTAAAGGGGGACAGGAGGGGAAAGGCAGGAGGAAGCTAAAGGCATCATTTATAGACAGGCTCAGCACTTGTCCCTCCCTCCTGAGTCGCCTGCAGGAGGATCTGCAGTGTCTTTTAGAACATGGCTCTGCCGTGGCTTTGGCTGGGTCACAGCTGGTGCCTAAGAGCTGTGTGACATTCAGACATCTGGATGTCCCTTGGCCCATCCTCCCCTTTGCTGCAGTGCTGGGAATGCTCCCCAGGCTCGGGGGGTTCTGTTCTGGGATGGCTGCTGGGAGCTTGCTGGGCTTTGGCTTCATGTACAGTCCAGGAGGAGGTGCAGCACAGGAGCTACAGGTGAAGCAGCAGCAGCATCAAGGGTGGCTTTGGGTCCATGGCAGACGGTGAGCAGGGTCACTGTGCCCTTCAGGCCACAACCCCCAGATGTGCTCTGTGCTTGCAGCCATGGACAGACATGTCCCCAGAGCTGCCTCCCACCTGAGAGCCCTCTCCTGCAGGTCCTGGGCATCTGGGATGCCTCCTGTCCATCTCTGCCTCCCTCTCCTGCAAAGCAGCAGGGAATACAGCAAGTCTGGGAGATCTTGGCACCTTCTCCTTGTGGTGGGGAGCAGCGTTGGCAGGAGACCACGTTTGGATTGGGGTGTCTCCAAGACCTCCAGGTGCTTTTGGCAGCTCAGCAGTGGGGCCTGGCTGTGCAGGCCAGCCTCTGCTCTTGCAAGGGCTTCAGGAATTCTGCCTTTCCTCTCAAATCATTCTAAAAATCATGTCCCCAGCCCCGTGCTGTGAGCTGGGAGGGAGCAGCCAGTTCTGACTCCTCTTGGTCCTGGACATGGCCTGGGTGTCACCCAGAGGTTCCTGGCAGAACCTCTCTCCAGAGCCTCTCTCCCCATTACAGCCCCCCCACATCACCTCCCCTCCAGTTCTCTGTCTTCTGACCCTGAATCTGCTGTTGGATGGAGATGGTGCTCAGACTTGGATTTCAAGATGGAAAAAGTGTTTTAAAATACAATTTTGCTGCTGTTGGAGGTTGGTGTGATGCCATCCTGTGCAAGCATGGGGCAGAACCAGGTTTATGAGGTGCTGAGGCCCTGGCACAGGGTGCCCAGAGCAGCTGGGGCTGCCCCTGGATCCCTGGCAGTGCCCAAGGCCAGGCTGGACGGGGCTTGGAGCAGCCTGGGATGGTGGAAGGTGTCCCTGCCAATGGCAGGAGGTTTGGAATGAGATGATCCTTCAGGTCTCTTCCCAGACTATTTTATGGTTCTGTGCTAACCCTGGGGCTGTGCTCAGGGCAGTTGGATCCTGTACAACCCCTACAGCTGGTGCACAGGGATACCTGTAGGGCTGAGGGCAAGGAGGGCGCTCAGAGGAGGGGCACTGTCCCCTCTGTGACAGGGCCTGGCTCCATCCTGTGTCACCACCCCACTGCAGGGCTTCCCTGCTCCAAGCAGCCCCCGGCATCTGCCCGACAGCACCAGCCACGAGAGGGTTTGCAAGACGAGGCTTATTGTTTCAGCTGATTTCAGTGTTTTAATTTGAAGAGGAATAATGTGTAATCACAACAACTGTCATCTGTTTGACAGTGGAAAATCCTCGATCCTTTTTTGTGCACAGTAACTGGGCAGCCATTCAGCAGCACGAGCTGCTCCACGCTCGGAGTCCTGGTGGGATGAATGGCTTCAGACCAGCCCGCTAATCTAATTTGTAATGTATCCTTAGAACGTATAATTGGCTGTTTAATTTAATTCAAATTAACATAAGAATAGGAAATATAATCTGCCACAGAGCCCACATGGTGGTGGAGAGGAGCTGGGTGTTGCTGCAGAGGGGTTGAGGGGACAGCTCTGTGCCCACCCTGTGGGACCGCTCCTTGTGGGGACAGAGGAGTCACTGTGGACACGTCGACATGCGCTGTGTGTGACAATAAATCACCCCTTTTCCCAGCCTTCTGAGTGTCTGTGTGCCTCATCTCCCTCCCTTATCTCTCTGACCATCTATTTCAAGCACACTCGAGCAGGGCAGCCTGCTCTGGGAAGCTGGGTAGCACAGGGTGTGAAAGCTGGCAGGCGCCGGTGCTGATTATGTTGATTGGATATTGTCTAATCTGATTTTGATTGTGTACAGCTTTGATTGTAATTTTGATACGTCTGCAAAATGCTGTAGTTATTTGGAAAGCTTTGTGATTTAAACAGGTCTTTTTTTTTTCTTTTCTCTCTTTTTTTTTTACCCCCTGGGTTGAATAGAACAGAGGCAGAAACGTGCCCGGGGGTGAGCAGGGCGCTGGGGCTTTGGCACCCTGTACAAAACCACCTCAAAGCCCTTGGGTGAGCTGCTCTGCAGCAACACAGGGGACTCGTAGTTTTGAAGAGAGCTTTAGGAAATTTTGAGTGGGTTTTACATAATTTAGTTAAGTACAGCAAAGCCACTTGCTTATATACCTGATACCAAAATAAACCAGCTGGAGGAACAAGTTTGCTGTGCGCTGATTTATTTAAATCCCTTTCTGTAAAGCATGGAGAGAAATCCTCTTAAATCACTGGGAAAGAATCAGTGTACCTTGAGGAGCGTAGCCCAAATGGAAACCCAGCTACGAAATGTATTAAATGGGATCTCTCTGTCTGCCTTGAGTACATCCCCTCAGCCCACTGCCTCCCGGTATCGTAACAATGACAGACAGAAGCTGCCTGCAAAAAGAGCTGGGCTTGAATTTCCCCTGAACAGTGACAGTGGGTACAGAGCTGTCATGGCCCAGGCTCTCTCTTGTGTTTCTGTCATGCTCCTGTTTCCCTACAGCCAGTGGGAGTCAGATATGCAGAACCTGCTCTTGAATCACAGAATCATCAAATGGGTTGGGTTGGAAGGGACCTCAAGGCTCATCTCATTCCAATTTCCTGCCACGGACACTATATCCCAGATTGTTCCAAATCCTGTCCAGCCTGGCCTTGGGCACTTCCGGGGATCCAGGAGCAGCCACAGCTTCTCTGGGCACCCTGTGCCAGGGCCTCAGCACCCTCACAGGGAAGGATTTCTTCCTAATATCTAACCCTGCCCTCTTTCAGTGTGAAGCCACTGCCCCTCTTCCTGTCTCTCCAGCTCTTGGGAGTCCCTCTGGGTACTGGAAGGGGCTCTGAGCTCTCCCTGGAGCCTTCTCCAGGCTGAAAAACCCCAGCTCTCCCAGCCTGGCTCCAGAGCAGAGGGGCTCCAGCCCTTGGAGCATCTCCATGGCCTCCTGGAGCTCCAACAGTTCCATGTCCTTCTCCCATGGGAGCCCCCAGAGCTGCAGCAGCCCCGCAGGCGGGCTGTGCTGAGGGGAGCAGAGAGGCAGGGGCCCCTCGCTGCCCTGCTGCCCACGGCTGGGGTGAGCCTGGCACACGGGGGGCTCTGGCTGCCAGGGCACAGGGCTGGCTCCTGTCCAGCCTTTCCTCCACCAGAATCCCCAAGTCCTTCTCTCACAGGGCTGTTCTCAGTGTTTACCTCTCCTGGTCTGTACTCCTGCCTGGATCACCCCGGCACAGGAGCAGCTCCTGGACGTTGGATTTGTTGAACCTCGCTAAGTTCCTGTGGCCACACGTGTCCAGCTTGTCCAGGTCCCCCTGGATGTCATCCTGCCCTTCTGCTCTTTCTGTTCCTTTCTGCAGTGGGGTGAGGGAAGGTGAGAGGTGTGGGCTCAGCTTAGCAGAGGATGAGCCTCTTCCAGCCCCAGCTGTGGGGTGAGGCAGGAGTGCCCCCAGCTCTGGCACCCCACAGAGCCATGGCTCTCCTGGCAGTGCCCTTTCAGCAATCCACAGATCCCTCCTTGCTCCCTGCTGCCTCTCCCACTGAGTTCTGGGCTCCAGTTAAACACCGGCTTTATTTTATTTTATTAAGGACTTTGTCCCCACGGTGTGTGGTGATGAGGAGCACGAATCCGGGGGTGAGCTCTGGGACAATGGATTATTAAAGCCTACAGTGCTTAACTGGTTTTTTAACATCTGGGGTTTTGCTCTTAAATCAAGTATTAAGTCCAAATCCAACCATGAAACTAGGTTATCTGGGAAATTTAGCTTTAGCACGTGTGTAATGCTATAGCTAATCAGAATTTCATATGCTATAATAATAGGTGAAACAGTAGATGTTTAGAACAGGCCTCCTCTGCCAGAGACTCATTATATTCTGTGTTGGTAATTAATAATTTTGGATAGATTCACATGGTATAAAGAAAAAATGGTTTTGTCTGAAGTGAAAATGATTGCACAGGTGCAATAACACATTTTTATATAAATGGGAATGCTTAGAATAAACAAGCCATGAGAAAACATGGGGAGCAGACAGAGTTCCAACATCTCTGCATGCTCATGTCACCTCGAGGGAGTGTTAGTAGGGAGGTGAGGGAATGATTTTCCAGATGAACTTTGGGAGGGGATATAAGGCAGGGCAAATCTACATGTGTGGTGGAGTCTTTTTTTTAAGAAGGCTTTCTTTAAAGGGTTTTTGTAGAGGGATGGCTGTGTTTCTGAATCTCCCTCCCTGGTTGAAGCGTCTCTGCTGGAGTTTTTGAGGATTCTGAGGGAGTTATGACGAGAGAGAATGGGTTTAACCTGACAGAGGGCAGGGTTAGATTCGATATTGGGGGGAAATGCTTTACTGTGAGGGTGGGCAGGCCCTGGCACAGGGTGCCCAGAGAAGCTGGGGCAGCCTCTGGGTCCCTGGCAGTGTCCAAGGCCAGGCTGGATGGGACTTGGAGCAATCTGTGTCCCTGTCCCGGGGATGGGACTGGATGGGCTTTAAAATCCCTTGTAACCCAAACTGTTCCATAATTCTGTGAATTGTGATCCTAATTGTTATTTCTACAGTTCTAATTCTCACAAAAGCTCTTTAAAATACCAGCTGTAGGCTGAGAGCTGAGCTGGGTGCCCAGAGAAATACTTTGGCCTAGGAGGGCAGCAGCTGGTCAGGAGGCAGCCATGCCCTTCCGTGGCTGTGGTCCAGGTGTGGGAGTTTCTGCTGAGCTTTTTGGGACTCAGAGACGAGCAGGGATGCTGTGAGGGCGTGGGGAGAGGGGGATGCCTCCAGTGGCTCCATGGTGTGTTCCTGATGGATGGAGCAGTGCTGCCACACTCACACCCTGGCTCCTACCTCTTTACAACCTGGTGTGCAGGACGGGAGGTGCCTTTTTTATCACAACAAACCCATTTCCACTGGAATCTGTATTTCTTAGAGAAATAGTCATTTTTCTTTGCCAAAGCAGCAAGGCGGTGATGATTTGCAGAGTAAGGACTTTACAACTAAAATTTGTAGAGCAGGTATGTTTTATTCCAGCTGGGACAGATGGGGCATGTTTCCACCAAGGACATGGGGGTATTTCCACCAAAGACATGTGTACCTGATGAGACAAATTTCAGGTTTAAATACACATTGACCCCTCAAACCCATATCTCCCTGCCCACCCATTCCCTGCCCAGAGTCTTGGGTGGTGCCACACCTCCTGGTGGTTTGTGGGTGGGCATCTTTGATGAAGTAACATCATCTTCCTCGATGCTCTCTGCTTGACCCTTTCTTCTGGGCAGGCACAGTGGAGGTTTGGCTTCCTCTCAGGTCATTTTGTCCTGGCCAAAACCTGGAGCCTGGTTCTTGCTAGCTCCTTAAGCAAAAGGTTCTGCTTTATGGGTCTCAACAATACCTAAGTCTTGCTTTACTGAGTTTTCTTATCTTTATGGCCTTTACCTAGCAACTAAATTCTTACGTGCTCTGTTACAAGTTGTCTCTACCTAGCAAGTTACATTCATGTTACAAACTGTCTTGTGTACTTTTGCAGATTTGTTAAATAAGCAAATTTGTTAAATGAATTTGTTAAATATATTTCTGTTATTTCAATACATTTCTGTTTTCCTCTACCTGCCTAAGTACATTATATGCTTCTAAAATTCTGAATTTTTCTACATATCAGTGACATGTTGCAAAATGTCTCTTTGGTGTTTCAGACGTACAACAGTCAGAATGAGAACAACGAGGACTACGAGATCCCTCCCATAACGCCTCCCAACCTCCCTGACCCATCCCTCCTGCACTTGGTGGACCACGAAACTGGATACCACTCTCTGTGCCACAGCCTCCCTCCCAACAGCCTGATCCCAGCCTATCCCTACCAGAACATGGACCTGCCGGCCATCATGGTGTCCAACATGTTGAGTCAGGATGGGCACCTCCTCTCCAGCCAGCTGCCCACGGTCAGTGCCTCTCCCCCCCTCTGCCTTTCATCCAAAGCACTCTGTGTTTCCAGTGAGGGAGCTGAGCTCATCACTGCTGGTGATGAGCTGTTTGCCATGAGGGGTGGGAGGAGCTGGGTGTGAGTGTGGTCACCGTGCTCATGGTGGCAGTTTCATGCTTCGTTTGGTGTCCTCCTGAGCCTCGGTAACCACTCAGGATCAGGGCAAAAGGTGTTCCCCCTCTGTGTGGAACACCCTCCTGTTGCCTTTCCCCCCAGTTTGGAAATGAAGCTCGAGATAATTTTAGTAAGGAGGTAATATTTTGGGGGTTGGCCTGTTTCTCCAGGCAGCACTGACAGAAGCAGAGCACACAGCCTCCAGCTGCACCAAGGGAAACACAGGTTGTATATTGGGAAAAAGTTTCTCACAGGAAGGGTGATAAAGTTGTGGCATGGCTGCCCGGGGAGGTGGTGGAGTCACCATCCCTGGGTGTGTTTAACAAAGCCTGGATGTGGCACTGGGTGCCAGGGTTTAGCTGAGGGGTTGGGGCTGGGTTGGACTCCATGACCTTGAAGGTCTCTTCCAACCATGTGATTCTGTGAATTCTGTGAATATAGAAGTGGATTTTTATTTGAAGGATTTCAGGGGCAGTTATGGAAAGATGTCCACAAAAGCCCACCCCCACAGGCGTGAGTACATTTTTATAGGGTTTAATTGACAAAAAGCACCAATTAGGAGCACAAGTGGTGAGGCAATTCCCCCCAGGTCAAGCCCCTTCTCTGGAGTCCCCCCTTGGCTCTGGCTGTGCTCTGTCCATGAAATGGATCTCCAAGAGTTGTTCTCAGCCTTGGTTCCCAGGAAGAACCAAGACAGCACTGGGGTCCTGTGCCCCTCGGGGCTTGGAGCTCTGGAACTTGTTCTGGTTTTCTGTCTAGGGAAAGGCTTTGGAAAATTAGTCACTAATACAGTAGGTGACAGAGCAACAAACGCATGTGTGGAGAATATAGAGAACATATCAAAGAAAAAAAGGCAAAACCAAAAGGACATCACTCCCTAAACCAAGCAAAGTGCATGTGCCCCATCCCCCATGGCAAGGTGGCCAGCCACAGCCCCAGCCCCCTGTGTCCTTTCTCTCCCTCCCTGTCACCCCTGTCCCACTGCCAGGGTGGCACCAGCAGGAGGAGCACGGATGCTCCCTGAAGGGAAAGCTCTCCTATTGATTTCAGGGGGAACAGGATCCCTCCCTGCTCTCACAAACTCCAACTGGCTCCCGGCTCACGCCGTGGGAAGGGGATACCTTGCAAAGTTTCAAATGACTCGTGCAGGGATAAACAAGGCAGGGATAATGAAGTAAAGTGAAGCTCTGGGAAGAAACTCCAGGGCTAATTAGAGCTTATGGTGCTTCTGCATCAGCAGCACTGAGGAAAGGTTGTGGCTTGATTTTGACAGTGATATTGAATTAATACTGCTGCTGCTTAATACCATTTTCCTCTCCAGCAGCTTCAGCCCCGTGGTTGGTTTTTGGCATTGTTTCTCTCTAAGATCATTGATTTTGAATGACATTGATATCAAACAGAGTTAATTTTACTTAAAGAGCGTGGCTGGGAGCCTGGCCTGCCTAGCTGGGGAACGCTTGGTGTTGATTGCTTCAATAGATAAGGGTCTGAAAGGTAGTGATATTTAAATATTTAAATGGGATATTATCTCTTAGTCTAGGAAAATCCCAAGGCTTTCTGAAGTCCTGATGAGTCTCTGAGTTTCTTTGTTAGTGTGTTTAAGAGAAATATCATGTTCTGCCCATCAATATTGAACAGAGGCATATTTCTATGGAATTAAATATTACTGAGGGCTCTGTGTTACCTTTTAGGTTCTTAGGTGATTAAAACATTCATTTCTGAGACAGAAAGAGTCCATTTCAGATGAAATATTTTTCCCTGGTTTAATTTAAAGCACAGCCCCTTTGCCTGACCCCTATTTTCATAACACGATAATTTTATCCCGTGTTGATTGTCTCATTTTTGAGAGGTGATATTGCACTTATAAATCACTTTCTAAAATACCTAAAGAAAAAAAGAAGAGGGGGATTTATTAAGCAGCTTCTCTGTGTCTGAAATAATTTATTTTGGAGTAGTCCTTGGGAAATGTTCTCTTTCTTACTTTATGGTACTCTTTTACAAATGCAGCTCGGTGACGATAAATCAGGGCCGAGCCACAGAAGATAAGAAGGGGACTTAGTGGGCTGTAAATGTAGAATAGAGAGATTAAGATTTGTTTGCCCCTTACCACGAAAAAGTCCAGTGAACCCTGAATTCCCCAACTGAGAGTGAACTGAAACTGTTCAGGTTTGGAAACCCTCGGGGCTGTGAGACATCTTCAGAGGTCCTAGCAGCAAAGGGGTCAGGGAGGGAGCTGTGTTCAGTTTTAGGTCAGAATTAAATCCTGCCTTCCCTCCCATCACAGCCTTATTTCCACTGAAGGGTAACACCTGCTGTCCCTTTTGCTGGGGAATCAAGTCCCGTTGCTGCAGCAGCAGCCCACGGTGGCAGCGCTGGCCCCAGAGCACAGCTGCAGCTCCTGTGGGTGCTGAGCGAGCAGCACATGCACATCAGGGCACAGGAGAATCCTGGAGAGAAAGCACACTTTAAACTCATCTGGTTAATACCTAATAGCACCTTCCAGTGCCCACAGGGGCTCCAGGAGAGCTGGAGAAGTGCTGGAGGGACAGGACACAGGGAATGGCTTCCCGGTGCCACAGGGCAGGGTTATGTAGGCTATTGGGAAATAATTCCTCCCTGTGAGAATGGGCAGGCCCTGGCACAGGGTGCCCAGAGCAGCTGGGGCTGCCCCTGGATCCCTGGCAGTGCCCAAGGCCAGGCTGGACGGGGCTTGGAGCAGCAGGGACAGTGGAAGGTGTCCCTGCCATGGCAGGGGTGGAATGAGATGATCTTCAAGGTCCCTTCCAAACCAGACCATTCTGGGGCCTCTTTGCCAACACTTCCACAAAAAGAGGGATTATTTCACCCAGGCAGTGATGGGAGGCCAGTCTGGGAGTGAGCCTTGCCTGCACAGAGCTCAGGGGAGGTGGCTCAGCATGCAGAGGTTTTGGGTTTGTTCCAGGACCAGCGTTGCTGCTGCAAATGCCTGAGCTGGAGCCTCTCTCCTCCCTGCTGCTCTCTGCTGTAGCTCACTCAGGTTTTTGCATACACAGCTATTTCCTGCCTTGGTTGCCATGTCTGTATGTTTGAATACAATGAGAAACAACAAGCAATTCATGGTAAAATGTTTAGACATCGGCCAGACTTTTGCTCTAAAAATGTAACTTGAGGATTTTTTAAGTCAAAAAGAAAAAAAACGGAACAAATCTCTAACTGCTGATAAGACATGAGCCAGGACTCACTGAGAGCCATAGGATTGGTATTTTTTCCTGAGAGCTCAGAAGTGAATACAGAAAATCCAGCTGCAGGTTGCTGTGCCCTCTGTGTGTCTCTTGTCCTGGGATGTCCTACATTACCCTCAGACTGCATTACACCTCCCAGTGCCTCTCAAGGGTTGCCCTACTGCTCCCAGTGTGCAGGTGACCAACCCCGAGGGAGTTTAATCAGCACAGACATTCCCATGGCAGGATGGGACTGGGGGTGAAGGATGATGTGCTGTGTGCCAGCCCCTGCTCCTGTCTCCAGCTCACCCATGGGCTGCCAGATGGAGACTGGTTTGAGCAAAGCAGATGTGCCCTGATGGGGAAACCCCAAATCCAGCATCCCTTCTGTTTGCTCATCCCTGCAGCAGCACCACCCAGAGCACCCTCCACACCAGCACTTAGATCTGCCCAGGGACCAGCTCCACGTTTCCATGTCATGGCTCTTCACTGCTCTTTCTGTCATTTCATTTCCCCTTCTTTTCCCCCCACCCATGAGTTTTTAGAAGTTGAAGGGAGTTTTCCATGGGATGCAGGGAGCTGCTGAGCAGGGAAGCGGGGATGGGTGGACAAGAGTAGGCAAAGAGATGGCACAGGAGGTGATGAGTGAAGAGCTGCTGGAAGGGATGGGGAGGGCTGGGGAGGAGGCAGAGCTGGCTCATTTTGGGAAGGTTTTTTTTTTTTTTTTTTGTGTTGATGACAAGAAACAAACAGAAAATTCTTACTGCAGTGGAGTTTTCTTTTCTAGTGATCTCTCTTTTCCTGTGGGAAAAAAGGAAGGGAAGAGAAGGGAAAGAGGAAGAGTGGCAGGAGGGAGAGAAAATAGGAGAGGTGTGACTGTCACTGAGAAATGGGAGTAATTAGGGAAAAGTAATCAAAGAGGAAAAAAACATGTTTTCCTTGGGAAGAGAATAACTTTGCTCACTGTGAACATCCCAGCAGCAGCTGAGCCTGCCAGGGATGCACAGGGAGTCCTGCTGGGCTGGGATCACACCGGGGCTGGGATGTGGGGCTGTGGGGAAAGCAGGGGAAGGGGCAGAGATGTGCTGTGCATCAGTGGGGAGGTGGGTGAGCGCTGGGTTAAGGAGCTGCTGGGAATAAATGAGATTTCAGAGTAGATTTGGCAGAACATTTTTGACAGAAACAAAGGGCGATCAAGGTCAGAGCCCAGGAATGTCCAACGCAGCACAAATGTATTCCCATAAATATTGGATAGCAGCCAAGAGGGCTGGGGGTTCTCTGCTTATCAGGTGGGACAGTGCTGGGGTGGGGAGAGCCAGCAGCCCCTGACTGGGGGACAGCACTGCCCAGAGCCCTGCGGCACTGCTCCAGGACCCAAAACTGTGCTCCTCCAAGCCTGGCCACAGCATGCATCTACACACTCCAAAAAAGCAGCCACCCTGCTTCCTCCTGCTCTGCCCTGGCCAGGGGCAGTGTGGGCACAGCCACGCATTCCTGCATGTGGCTAGCATCCTTTTGGGCATGTGGCTGCTCCTGTGAGCCAACACGAGTTTTGTAGCTGTATGGAGTTGGTTGGAGAGACTGACACCTCTCCCTGTGTCTGCCTCTTCCCATTGCTTCTCACGATGAGTGATTTTTGTGACTCCTCTAAAGGCCCTAACATTTCCTTCAGCCCATTGGGGTGCCTTTTGATGCTCACAGCAAGCTGGTGCAAGGGCAGAAAGGCTTCAGCCACAGTCTGAAAGGTTTCGTTTCAGTTTGTTGAGTGGAACGGAATTATTTGAAAAATACTGAAAATCCTCCGAGGCAAAAAGGAACATCCACGGTGTAAAATGTCACATTTCCAGTGAGCTGGGAAACCTGTTTAGGTAGAGGTGAGAGAGTAAAATGATAAATGGGGGTGAATTGTAGAAGAAAGGTGAGCGCCACCCTGAAATTCCAGAAATTCTCAGTTGACTTTGAACAGCTGCTTCCCAACACAGTGAGGCTTTGGTGTGGAACAGAGAGGAGAGCAGTAAAATAAAGCAGCAGGAAGCCAGCTGCCTGTGTCCCACGTGAGAAATGGAAAGGAAAAGTAGCCTTTCCCAGAGCTGGGATGGGCATTCCTGGGATGCTGTGGGCTCCAAGGGCAAGCTGGGTGCTCACCAGCCTCGAGTGAGGTTGTCCTGCAGGAAGGTTGCAAGGCCAGAACCCAGATTGCTCCAAACCCCATCCAAACCGCCCTGGGACACTGCAGGGATGGGGCAGTCACAGCTGCCCTGGGCAACCTGTGGCAGATTTTAGCACCCTCATTGTAAAAATCCTGTTATGTCAATTCAATATTGTCACCCAAACCAAGAAAGCTGTGCCAGTCTTTCCTCCAGGCCGCTGGAAATCCACGATCCCAGCAGGCAGAGTGGTTTACATGCTGTGGGCAAATACTTCCAATGCATCAATATTTCAGTCATTTTGAGTCACTGCCTGCTAAAATAAGTTATTTAAAATAATCCATACCCCAGTGCAGTGTACAGGCAGCTTCATTGCCCTTCAAAGCAAGTTCCTGCTCTTCAGAAGAGCCTTTATAAATAAACAAAGCAACAAGAGCATTGCTCGGGTCACCAGCAGCAAAAACTTCCCTGAGTTCCCCTTTCAGGCCTGGATAAGTTTTCACTGGCAATTTTGTGTTGTGAGCTTTAAGTTTTTGACTAATTTGGCTTTCTGCTTATTAATGGTTCAGTATTTAAAAACTAAACTCCCAAACATGAGGTGGAAAATAGTAATAACACAACCCTACATGAAGGGTTCTTTGTATTAAGCAGAGCCCTGTTTGCAATTCCCTGCTAGTGTTTTTCTCAGAGGCAATAAATGAAAGAAATATGTCTTTTTAAATTTTATAAAACTCAGAAAAATGGTTTTAAACAGCTTTTCTTCACCTTCTATAATTATTTATTTTCAAACAGTCCTTCAGGGTAATGTTCCGTTTTCTTATTTCACACTCCTTTTTCTCATAAATGAACCATCACTTCAATAAATCATTATGAAAACAGAGACTAACACAAACCCTGAAAGGTTGAAAGATTTATGTAACACATTTATGTTTTCCATTTTCTCATTCTGGTACTCCACTGCTAAAGCTAAGCTAATAAAAGCTGCTATTAATATTTCTTGTTGCCTGGCAACCACTGAGAGGGAGTAATAGCTTTAGCTAGAAAAATAGATGACCGATAAGGAAAAATTCAATTCTTTTATTATCTCAAGGGAAAATGGGCTTTTACTGGAACATTATGATGTACGAGTGTGAAGTTGAATACAAAGGGTATTTTTTCAGTTGTTTTTCTATTTTTAATGAACATTATTTTACCTTCACAAACTCGTTTAAGGCATTTGCCCCACCTACTTGTGAGCTTAATTTAGCAACACCCACACATGCTTCTGGCTCTAAGTATCTGTTGGCATTTTCACTTGGAAGCCCCTTCCCTCCTTGCCTCCCCTGAGCTAGAGAGCTTGGTCATAAAATTTCACTCCAGGTCGGAACCTGGGAGACAAGATTCCCAATCAAAGAGTAAATTGTTCCTGGGTGTGTGTGTCTGTGTGTTCAGAACTTGCTTGCTCAGAGGAAGGGGCTTGTGTGGAGAGGTGTTTTCTGAACTTTGAGGTGTTGTGGCTGGGCTGTCTGTGCTCAGGGAGAGCAGGAGCCACTGCTGCTGTTGGAGGTGCCAGTGCAGAGCTGCTGCCTGTGGGCAGAGCGTGGATCCCTCTGGGAGTACCAGGGCTGGGCATGAACAGATCAAAAACAGCCCTGGGAGGAGGACTTGGTGCTGGTGGGTGAGAGCTGGACATGTGTGTGTGCCCAGAAACCCCCCAAGCCCTGGGCTGATCCCCCAGCCTGGGCAGCAGAGGAGGGGGGTTCTGCCCCTCGGCCCTGCTCAGGTGAGACCCCACCTGCAGAGCTGCCCCAGCCCTGGGCCCAGCACAGGGAGGAGCTGGAGCTGCTGCAGAGAGCCCAGAGGAGGCCATGAAGATGCTCCAGGGGCTGGAGCCCTTCTGCTCTGAGCCAGGCTGGGAGAGCTGGGGGTGTTCACCTGGAGAAGAGAAGGATCCAAAAGGCCTCAGAGCCCCTTCCAGGGCCTAAAGAAGCCTATAAAAAATACAGGGGTAGACTCTTTGTTGGGGCATGTAGCAATAGGACAAGTGGAAAATATTTCAAACTGAGAGTTGGTTTAAATTAGATACAAGGAAGAAGTTTTTTAGAGTGAGGGTGGGCAGGCCCTGGCACAGGGTGCCCAGAGCAGCTGGGGCTGCCCCTGGATCCCTGGCAGTGTCCAAGGCCAGGCTGGACAGGGCTTGGAACAACCAGGGACAGCGGCAGGTGTCCCTGCCCATGGCAGGGGGTGGGACTATATGACCTTTAAAGGTCCATTCCAACCCAGACCATCCTACAATTCCATGAACACAGGTCCTGTTCTGTGGGAGACGTCCTCCCTGAGTTTCCCAGTCATCCTGGACACCAGCAGAAGCTCGCTGTGGGGCAGCAGCCCCTGTTTTCACATGTCTGAGGCAGCTTCTGCCTGGTCCCTTGCCAAGTGCTGCTGTGGGAGAACTGGGGGGATGTGGGTCACTCTCAGGAGCTGGCTCTGTGAGTGCTCGGAGAGCAGCAGAGCTTGTGAGGACTGGGCTGTGCAGGAGGGCAGTGAACCTGAGGAACCTGGATGGTTGTGTGGCTGGTCTTTAGGTTCACTCGTGGGTATCCCATTTCTGAGATCTGAGTAACCAGGGTGTCATGATACACTTTTCACACAAGGGAACTGTTGTGACAGCTGAGAAGCAAAGCAGATGTGGGCTTTGCTTGGTAATGAAAGAATTTCTCCCTGAACAAGGGAAAGGAAGAAGACATGGTGTCACTTGAACTGGCAGGGGGTGACTGTCACCTGCCAGGATGGGAATCTCACATGGGAATCTGCCTTTTTTCCTGAAAACCCCTCTTAGCCACCTTCCTGCAGAAGAACTCCTCAGCAGGAGATCCCTTCCAACCCAAACTGCTCCAGGAGCCTGTGTCCCAGAGCAAGGGGATGCAGGAGAGCCTTCAGCTGTGCTCTTACCCACAGCACCACATCATACCTGCAGGAAGGGCCCTATGATGCCTTGTGAAGGCTGCCCTAGAACAGAGACCAGACAGAGCTAAAGAATAAAGCAGAGATTTATTAAAAGCCCTCAGTGGATCCACCTTGGGCAGCACAACAGCCCAGCCAGGGCTGCACCCAAGAGGAACCAAAATGGTCCCAAAATGCACGAGCGCTCCCGGGGTCTCTCCCTTGGATCAGTTCTGCTCCATTTGCACCTTGCAGTTCATTGTCCCATTCCAGCTTTAGCCCAGGCACTCCCATCCTGCTTGTTTGTCTCTCTCCAGCCCACGGTGTTTGTGCTCCTGGGCTGAGATTTGGATCATTTGTCCTTGGTGCCCAGCTAGAGCAGGAATTGTTTTGTCTCCCTGCTCTGTGCAGAGAGCTCACCATCCCCTCATATGAAGCCCAGACCCACACACTAAAGCAGCACAGAATCTGAAAGATAAACAGCTAAAACATGAGGCATCACCTGCACAGTGAGCCAATGTGTGTGTGTGTGTAATCCTGGCTGCAGAATTGTCTCTGCTGCCTGGGCCCCTTTTGGTTTTAGGCTGCAAACTGGTCCTTATCTCCCCATACTCTCTTGGCCAGAAGCCAGCAGGTCCCATCCCAAGGTGCACCTGCTGCTCTCAATGAACCAGCAGCTCTTCTTCACTGTTTGCATTTCCCTTTTAACTATTCCTTGAAAATTCATCGTCCTAAACTTTCCCTGCCTCTCCTTGAGTCGGTCCCTCTGTCTCTCTGATAAGCCAGTACCCTGGGGACAGTCCCAGTAGGGAAGGTGCCATTATCAGCCATACAATCCTTGGGGAGGGCACAGAGTCCCTCCTGCTCCTTCTGTGCCTGCCTCAGCTGCCATTAAGCGCTGGTGACACAATTTGCTTTGCTTTTACAGCACTTTCAGATAGCACTGACTGCACTTAAACCTGCGCTTAAGCAAACTCGCGTGGAGCTCTAAAGAGCGCTGTTTGCGTAAGGCCGGGCAGGAGAGGAGGAGGAGGAGGAGGAGGAGGAGGAGGAGGAGGAGGAGGAGGAGGAGGAGGAGGAGGAGGAGGAGGAATAGGCTCGCTGTGAGCAGCGCCTGTGTATCAGCGGTGTAATTAAAATATCAATTACGCCGTGTTGACAGTGTGCCAAAGAGCTGCCTCTGGTGTGTGCACTAAACTTAATCACTCCAAAGTCTCCTCACAAGACCTGACGCAATCGTGGTGCCAAACACAACTCGAACCCGGCCTTGCTAAAGCACGGCTGAGATATTACTTTGTGTAATGGTGCCGTGCTCCAGAGCTGGTATCATGTTCTGGAAATTATCTTCTAATGTACAATTTGTATTGCTGAGAAATGTCACTTACTTTGCAGAATGTCTCGCCGGCATAAAACCTAAGATTTATTCCTGTCATTTTTTTGTCTCCTCTGCCATGTTGATAATAAGAAGTCTATTTTATGTGCGTAATGCCTGTGTCAGTTTTGAAATTTGGGGTTTCATGGAAGACAGTGGTATAAATAAAACATGATATAAATTAAAAATATAGTGGAAAATAAAATCTCTGAATTACAGGAGCAGATGAGATGAATGCAGCGTGAAGGAGGTTTGCAGAACAATATCAAATAACTCCAGTAAATATGTTCAAGGAACGGGATGGATCTTTTTTAAGACGTGATTCTGATCTCAGATGCGTTTGTCTCTAGTGCACAGACATGCAGGTGGATGTCTGTTCTTAGCTCAGTTTTAACCCTTTAGGTTTAGGCCATGTCCACCTTTGGGGTGAAATTTTTTCTCCTTCTTAGCAAAAAATCCCACTTCAGCGATTTTCCTGGGTGAGGTTAAAAATCTATTTTGCCCCCATCAAATAATCCTGGAAATGAAAACGTGCAACATGCTTTGCAAAATGAACTAGAGATTTGGAAGAGAGTTTCTCTGGAGTCTGGGATATAGTTTTGGGGAAAGAGTGTCCCAGCATGGACAATTCCCCATTTCTTGGTGGAGGGTCTGCCAACTCAGCGTCAGGAGCTGGGGTCGGTGTCTGGATGGGCATTTCCCCAGCCACTTGGGCTCTGGTGTACTCTGGGGCCATCTCTGCCCCCTTCTTCCTCCCTATCATAATGTATAAAAACACAGGAGATTATGTACAAAGTAAGCATGAGGAAAGATAAACAAATTGAATAGATATATAATGGTCAGAAAGTGTTGGGATTTCCCTTGTTCATGCTGACTAATCTGGGACATTGTGGGATGTCTTGCCTTTAGTTGCAGCATGAGATTAATGATGCCAAATCATCTCTGCTTAAAGACTGGTTGTCTTCGATGCCACAATTTAGGGTGTGTTTGAACCTCAGGGATCCCAATCCCTTTGGGAACAGTAGGTAAAGTGAACAATTATGTGTTTCCAGGGTCTCTCTGCTTACCAGGACATGGGTTTCAGCAGCAGCCAGGGACCAGAACTGCAAAAGGTTTATGTGAGAGCTGCAGGAAGGATCTTCCTCCTTCCTTGAAGTGTTGGATGTAACTTGGAGCAACCTGGTCTGGTGGAATGTGTCCCTGCCCATGTCAGGAGAGTGAAACTAGATGAACTTTAAGGTCCTTTCCAACCCCAACCATTCTGTGATTCCTTTGCCTGTTGCTGAATGTACTCAGCCCTCTCTCAGCTGATTAACCAGAAGCTGCTTCACCCTCCCCAAAATGCTGCCTTTGTGCCTTATTTTGTACATGTGACCAATGGCACAGGTCATCTGAGGACTTGGTTTTGTTTGGATCACGCAAAGGAAAACAGAGGCATTTCCAGGCAGGAATAATCCCCCAGGCACGTGTCCCTGCACCTTCTCCTGCCTCCCATTCCTGCTCCCTGACTGTGCCAACAAAGCTGAGCTTTCACTGCCACCTCTGGACTGACAGCAGGGGCCTGATGTGAGGAAGGTGGTTTTGCCAAGGAGATGGAGCTCCCTGCATCCTCCTGGAGCTTGCACCATCTGCCCCCCTTGTTTGCTGTCCCTTCTGCCCCATGTTTCTCCCCTCTTTTCTCATTTCCATGGGAATAGTAAGATGTGGTGGCTGTGAGTCAGTGCCAATGCAAAGAGACTCCAAAAGACAAATGAAGGGTTTTAATTTTCATCATAACCTCTGCCACACCGTCAAGTGTTCACGTTCTCATGTGTGTTCACATCCCACATCATAATGTGACTAAAGTCTTCCTTGAAGTGCATCAGGCAACTGTAAATAGAACCATTTTTTTTGCCACTTTTTAACCAGCATCATCTCTGATACAAGAAAAACCAAAGTAGCGTGTCTGGCAACTCTTTGCCATCCATCTTGTGCATTTTGATCAATGTTGCAGCCCATCTTTAATTGCCCTTATCCCTTGGATCAATCATATTTATCTCGTAGCTGTCAGAGGCCTCCCCTTTGCATGTTTCCAGGGTGCATTAACCGGCTCCAGCAATCGCTCACTGCCCCGCACAAGGAGAGGCCGTGCAACTTTGAGGCTCATTCCCGATCACGCACGTGCTTTGCTGTCCATTGCTTTTCCAGAAGTTTCAGCCCCAAATGGCCTTGCAGTGGCTGGTGTTGGTTCCATTCCTGTCCCGCCCGGGGCAGGAGAGCACAAAAGGATGGAAATTTCCACGGCTTTTGTTTCAGCTGCAGAAGTTATGATGACTGTTCACTGCTGTAGGTGTGTGCACGTTGAGTGAGTCTCTTTGTATTATTTCAATGGGAGCCGTTTTTAGAGGCAAATAACAGAAAGTGCTTACAATAAAAATAATGGGCTGTAACAGGCTTTGTTATGCAATGAGGAGATCAAAGAGCCACATCAGCCACTCGGCTGAACGCCGAGTGACAGGAGGAATGGTCCCTAATTGGTAGGTAACATTTCCTCAGCTGGTAAATAGAAATGGTAATCCCAGCCCTTTCAGAGGAGTTTTCCCCTGCCAGTGGCCTCGGTGGGGTTTGCTGTGAGTGTGAGTGATGGTGCAGAGCGAGGGAGAACACAAACAGCGATCCTGAGGCAGATTTCCCTTTCTTCAATAAACACTCCCCATCTCTACCTGTCCTTTGGGTGTGAATCTGGCAAGGCCCACCTGTCAAATTCGGACCCCACCCCAGAAGACTGAAAGCTCTGAATGTGGGAAGCACACCCTGGGAAAAGCTCTGGCAGCCCCTGCTTCTGAGTGGTACAGGCTGAACCACTTCACATCCCCGTAGCCCTGAGAAATCAAAGTTATCATTTAAATGAAGAGTGCTACTTGAGTCCTGCCTCTGTGAAGAGGTGTGGGATGCAATGTCAAGAGAAATTATAATGATTGCTACAGATGCAGCTTGTCAAAGAAAGAGAAAAATATTTCTGCATCTGATGCATGGCAGCGAGCCAGCTGGTAATGTTATATGTCCGAGTGCTCCACTCAGGCTCTGCTGGCTGGAAAACATTCCTTAATGCTCTGCCTGGCTGTTCCATTTGTCTCCCAGCTCTGCAGAATCCCATTAGGAACCTTCACTTTACACCGTGGAAATTGTTTGGTCTCTGCTGAGGGCAGCACGAGGAGGGCGCCGGGTATTGCTGCAATCCTTCACCACCCACAGCAATTGCCAGCTGTATTTCTCACTCAGCCCTGCTGCTCTGGGCATTCCTCATCAGGGATCCAGCTCTCCTGGAACCTGCAGCAGGCAGCCGTGGGACACCAGGGTGCTGTGGAGGGAGTGGGATCTGCTCCCTTGTCCCAGGGCTGACCCCGATGTCTTTTTGTATCAATTTGGAGTTATAGAGTCCAAAGGTGGGTATGTAGTGACCAACACGGGCAGTCCTGTCCCACCAGGGACATGTGTTGGACATGGTTTCCCCCATGGACACCTGTCTGGTCCCTGTGGAAATGGGCAGCAGGGCAAGTGGAGCTGATGGAAGTGGATGTGGCAAACTGGGAGGAACGTTCCTTCTCCTTGTGCTCCTCCTGAGGCAGAGGTGGATGAAATCAGGGCAGTTTGAGGTGTTACCACCAGAAAAGGGACTAGCAAAGTGTCAGGGAGTGGCTGCCCTGGACCAGGACATTTTCTGTAGAGGAGAAGTGTTTTCTGCCAATCTCTTCCATTCTTGATGTTATTTGCAAACACCAGAAAAAGCAGCAATTAAAGACTCGTGCACCTCATGATTTGTGGGGGTCTCTCAGGGTTTTGTCATTACCCTGGATGCTCTGTTGTTTATGCTTTTGTATTAACGATGCTGAATGTAGGCAGTGAGGGATAAAACTGGAGTGTGACACAAAGAAATTGGACATATTTGGGACAGGAGAAAGGAAATTCATAGAGATGTAAGCATGGGAGGGAAATGGACTGCAAGATTGCAAAGGCAGTTTGTTCAGCATTGATAAATGTGGAATTAATGCATGTTGAGGAGAAAAATATTCACTATTCATAAAGCTTGCAGTGCTCTGGATTGACTGCCAGAAAGAACTTCAAAAAACCTTGTGCAGGGATAGAGGGCAGGAGAAACTCATGGAGGGGGGTGGTTTGGAGAGTTGTACACTCTGTACTGTGTTGGTCATCCCCTCTCAGGCAAGAGGGAGAAAAAAAAAAGAGGCTCAAAGAATAGAAACAGAAATTATTATGGGTATGGAAAGATCCTCTGCAATGGCAGATGCTCAGTTTAAGAGGGAGGCAAATAAAGTAATTGAAAGCATAAAAGTGCATGGAATACACAAGTGAAAGCAGCTGCATCAGGAAACTTCATGGGAGTTGAGATTTTTTGGAATTTCAGAGCAATAAAAGGAAATACTTTTGTCCACACAGGCAAGGATAAACACTGCAATTTGCTGAGAGTAAGGGTGAAAATAAAAATGCCAGAAAGATATTTTGGAAATACTTATGGATCTACCAAAAACAAGGGGAGTTGCTGTAGCAGATGTTAAAATGTGTGTTGGTGGAGAGGTGGAGGTAGTCGTTATGCGTAGTAAATCCCAAGCTGATTTCTGGCTGGAATTAATCTGAAGCTGGGATCACCAGGTCCCATCTCACCTGTACTGTGTCTCATTCCAGGGAAGGTGTGGTGGAATGGGACCGTCTCTGCTTTGGTCTCCTGGGAGCACCTTACATGTACTGGTTTTGCCATAGAATATTGGTAAAACCCAGTGGCTGAATCAACTCTGACTCCAGTGTTACACACAAGTGCAAGCACTGTGTTGTTTCCCCATGCACACAAACCCTGGATGCTCTTTTCCTTGACAGAGTAGAGGCAGAGATTTGGGCACATTCCCAAATGAAACCTCATAGTATTAGTAACTCCTTATTACTCGAAACATTTTAAATACATCTCATCAACATCACCTTCTCTAACATAGAGAGAAGGTCTGTCCTAGTACCTTTTTTCCAATTCCCACTGCTGCCAACCACTTGGGACAGAACAGCCTTGTTCTGAAGCATCTCTTTGAAGGTGCACTTTCCACGTGGGCCTGGCTTGCACTGATGTTTTAGCTTTTATATTTTTCAGATTCTGTGCTGCTTTAGTGTGTGGGTCTGGGCTTCACATTATGGGATGGTGAGCTCTCTTCACAGAGCAGGGAGACAAAACAGCCTCTTCTCTAGCTGGGCACCAAGGACAAATGATCCAAATCTCAGCCCAAGAGCACAAACAGCGTGGGCTGGAGAGAGAAAAACAAGCAGGATGGGAGTGCATGGGCTGGAGCTGGAATGGGACAATGAACTGCAAGGTGCAAATGGAGCAGAACTGATCCAAGGGAGAGACCCCGTGCCTGGTCGTGCATTTTGGGACCATTTTGGTTCATCCTGGCTGGGCTCTTGTGCTGCCCAAGGTGGATCCGTGGAGACCTTTTAATAAATCCCTGCTTTATTCTTTAGCTCTGTCTGGTCTCTGTTCAGCCTTCACAAGGCATCAGCATGTGCAGGACTGGCCTCTGGAAGAGCCCAGCTCTCGTTGTTAACACAGGTTTTGTGCTCTTGGTGCAAAGCATCCACCTGCCACTGCCAACCCACCTGCTCCAGCACAGAGGGTTTCTGCCCAGTGCTGGAGACAATCCCTCACACAGCTCCAAGTTTCACGTTGGTTGGGATTTTCATGGCACGTTTCCAGTTCTAAATCAGTTCTCTATGTCTGTCCTAGAGACTCTCAGATTATTTCAGCCTGTTTTTTTTAGCAGCAGTCTGCAGGCTGTTGCCATTCTGGGGGAGGAGAAGGCACGTTTACCTGCAGGAAAATCACTTCCCTTGCAAAATGAGTCCTGTCAATTTTCACGTTCCTGTTGAGCTGAACCAACAACATCCAGTTCTGGTGAAAGAAGAAAACGGGATAGCTGGGACACAGTTCCTGCCCAGCTGTCCCCTGCACAACCCAAAGCTGGGATCAGTCACTGAAGTTGAGCTTTTGCATTGATTTCCACGTCTTGGCACCTCGATGAGGTGGAAGGTGCCTGCCCCCTCACCCAGCATGGTGAGGCAGGGGCAGGTCACTGCTCAGCCTCCACAGCCAGCTGAGGCCAGCTTGGTTGGTAGTGTTGGCTGATTCTCTCTTTTGGGAAATCTGCTCCTTTTTAAGCTCATTTCTCATGGTGGCACTGGGTGGGATTCTTGGGGTTGCCCTGTGCAGTGCCAGGAGTTGGACTTCAGTGATCCTTGTGGCTCCCTTCCAGCTCAGGATATTCTGTGGTAGGATTTGTGGCTACCACAGCCTCACTACCCTTACAACTGCCCCATAAGAAAATGCATTTGGGGTTGTTTTTCTTCTAACAGAGCTGAGGGTACAATTAGACCCCTCTGTGGGATATGGGAGGTGACAGGTCCAGAAATAAACCACATTGTGGAGATCATCAGAGCTTCTCTGGACACAGAGCAAATATTTGCTGGTGACAGAACTGTCTTCATGGCCTGAGAAGTTACTCCAGGGCTTTCCTGGTTGTCTTAGATGTCAGGCAGTTGTAGGTAAAAAAGAAGGTTGATTTTAAGGCCTCCACACTGCAGGCTGAAGGATAGAAAGATCTGTGCTTATGGATCTTCTTATTGCTTCCATTCCATCAGCTCGCCAAGAGGACCCAGCACTTCTTGCTCAGCTTTGTTCTCCTCAGGGGGTTCATTTCTCCTTCATCATCTGCCTGTTCCACCAGAATTTCAGCCCCCTCATGGAGGCCAGGAGATGCTCTACAGCATCTACAGAGACTCTGAAAGTTGTCCTAAGAATTAAACCCAAACAGCAGAGACCAAGACAGAAAAAAAGGGGGTTAAATCCTTCCACCAAAGCAAATACTGATTTGGTGGAGTCCTGGTTGTGCCAGGAATCCCTACAACCTGTTCCAAGAACATCACAAGGTGGATTAGACATCCCTGTGCCACCTGGGGTATGGCTGATTTTGAAAGTCCTTCTTTTGTATGTAGTTCTGCCATGGCCATGCTGGTTTACAAGGCAGAAATGCAGCTCCTGGAGGGCTGGAAGCCCTGGAAGTTCAGCACAAAGCATTCTGCCCTGGTGAGGAGACTGTACTGATGCCAAGTGGAAGAGCAGTTCCAGTGCTAAGCAGCATGAGGTGAACATTTCCCCTGCTCACCCTGGGGCTCCTTGTTTTACAGTCAAGATGTGTAAAATTAATCTGCTTGTGGAATGGCTCCCGTGCGGAATTCTGCCAGCAAGTTCCACAAGTGGGACTTCTTTTAAACGTGGTTTTTCTCTGGCTTCTCACAGTCGCAGAGCATTGATGAAATGAGACCTGATAGAGCCTCCCTGATGTGGATTTCCAAGGAATTTGGTGGAAAAGAGCCTGGATCTGCTAGGATCACACAGAGCTGCGTGCCCGAGCTCCTTGCACATGCAAGGGCTGGTTTGTGGTGCCTGTCTGTGCACGTGGCTGTTGTGCACCAATTTCAGGCCTGCACAGGAGAACTTCTCTCCGTGCCAATCCTGCCTTTTGATTTTATGCTTTGCATCTTACGCCTCAAAAATCCAGGACTAAATTGAGGCCCCTTTGACAATTTGGATTTCCTGATCCATAATGGTTGATGGGAGCTGGAATTCTCCTGAGTGACAGTTTGCTTCATTCCCTTTTGCTTTGCTTTCTCACTGAAGTAGAAAAGTCATGCACAGTACAATGACTTTAGTGCAGTCAGCAGCATTTCAGCCATGCTGATTTATTTGAGCCATTCACCGAGAAGTTCTGCCCTGCTCTGGAAGTGCTGGTGCCCGTAGATTTCATGTTGATTTTTTACTGTTGCCCGTGAGTGGTCAAAGGTTTTAGTTATCACAACCAGGTTTTGGCTGTTATGTTCCCTGGGTGATGCTGAACTCAGTTATCCAGCTGTGCTTGGAGGATGCATGGGTGGAAGTGGATCTGGCTGGAGGTTATTTCAATTTGGGACTGGGGCTCTTGCAGTGATTTTTAATCATGTTCCATTGTATTTACATTCCTGCAGTGCTTGTGTTGTTGTTGCCATACGATCACTATAAATAGGAAACAACCAGTAACATTTCTAGCACCCAGTCGATCACTTGGCACACTCAGATGCCGTGTACAGCATGAATAATAACAACTGGCCCTCAGTTATAGCTCACACTGAAGGTTCACCAGGGACAAATTAGAGGAATAACTGCAATTATGGCTGTAGCAAGATGGCTTCTTTGTAGTCCATCATCTACAGTAATTTAAAATCGTGGATCATTAAAATCAATACATGTTGCAGCCGGACTTTAGGAGCTCACACAGACGTGTCAGTCTTGTCAAAGCTGGCAGCCAAAGTTACAGGACACAGCATTAGCTCAGGGAAGGTTGGACTTACTCTTTCCTCTAAGAAACCTTTTCCTAGTTCACTTCTTCCTGTGTTTAACTGAATAAGAATGCAAGTATTTCACTGTAGTGGTTTTAGTTCACCAATTTGAGATTTTGCAAATTTTTCTGGCTAATGCAGCAGTGAGTGTGGAGGGTTCAGTGCTGGCCAATCCCCAGTGCACTCACTTCCTGCTGTGAGATAGGATTAGGAGAAAGGCAAAGCAGCCTCAAAACTTTAAAAGGGTATAAAAAAAATTTATTAACAGTAACTAAAAGTAAGAGTAATAAGAATCAGAACAAAACCTTCAGAGCACTTCTCCTTCCTCCAAAACCTTTTCTTTGCCACTGACAAGGTAAAGAAACAAAACCTAAAATTTCAGTCAGTTTACCACCTCTAGAATAGTCTTTCTTCAGTTCACTTAGGAAGAGAAGTCCCTCTTGTTAATGTCATGGAGACTTCTCCTCAAGAAAAAACAAAAATTTCTCCACAAAAAAAAAAATTTTTTCACAAATAGCAGCCGCCCGTGGAAATCTGCAATCGTGAAGTCCCTCCCGTTTTCCACATCTAGATAATCATAGAATCATTTAGGTTGGAAAAGACCTCTAAGATCATCAAGTCCAATCATTAACCTGGCACTGCCATGCCCACCACTAACCCATGTCCCAAAGCACCTCATCTATATGGTTTTTGAACACTTGCGGGATGGTGATTCCAATATTTTCCTGGACAGCTTGTTCTGATGCTTGACTTCCCTTTCAGAGAAGAAATTCTTCCTGCTGTCCAACCTGCACCTCCCCTAGTGCTTGAGGATGTTTCTTCACCATGGGGAACTAAGGCTACCTGGTCACTGTACATTTAGGTGACTTCTTCAGTGCCAGAACAAGAAATAGAGAGGAAAGAAGAAGAAATCCCCTGCCCTGATGGAAATTGGGCCAGAGGCACTGAGCACAGACAGGCTCCTTATGAGTTATGAAAATTCTCTAGGAGATAGCAGCTCACAGAGTCCTTAGGAAAAAATTCACACTGAAAAAAAAAAAAAAACCAAACGGGTTTTCAGCCAAAGTCAAGAATAGGATTCCCAAGTGCACAGCAGTGTCAGTGTTTACTGTAGACTATAAAAATACTAAGTACTAAGCCTGGGTATTTTGTTAGAAGCATTCCAAAGGTGTAAAACAGCACATAAATAAGCTAGCTCTGTGGAGTGATAGCCAGGGTGGGCCTGAATGAGTCCCCCAGGTTTCTTTCACAGTGAGAAGCTCTCCTGGAGTGTGATTCACTGAACTGTCTGAAATCCCTTCCCTGGGTGAAGCAAATGTCTCTGCAGGGACTTGAGGAGCACCAGACCCCCAGCTCAGACACATTAACCCACATTTTGGGTGTCTGTGTTTGCACACGTAGTAATTTTTCCAGGAAGAGTTTCATGTTGGAAGTGCAGGTTAGTAAAAAATTCACATTCTGCCTTGGCAACACACTGAAGAGATGTGAGCAGATGTGAACATGGCAAGGAACAGGTGGAGCTGGGAGTGAAATCCTGGTCCTCAGAGGGCAAGGGAGTGGTGGGGTGGGATGAGCAGGGGCTGAGGTGAAGGAGGGAAGGGGCTGAAGGGACAGAGGATAGCTGTGATTTGCAACCTCTTCACCTGATACAAAAGAAAGGAACTTCATAGAATCATGGAAAATCAGAGTGACATTTGCCAGCTTTCAGTCAGCTGGCATCTCTCTGGACTCCCAAGACTGCTCAAAAATCAGTGAGAGAGGTTTTGTGATGACATCACAGGAATTTGAGGATTCCCCCTCAAATTTCAGCAGTCCCCATGGGTTGGTAGAGATCAAGCTGGAGCAGCCAAACCTGCACAATTCCAGATCAATTGGGAGCTGATCATTCTCACAGTCCTGATCCTCCAGCTCCAGACTCTGACATCCCCTTGGTCCATCACCTGTGTTGAATACAGAGGCAAAGAATGCATTAAACACCTCTGCCTTGTCCATGTCCCTGCTTGTGAGGGGACATCTTCATCCCCCTCCTACAATCCACTGATGGTATTTCTACACTGCCTTTTGCCATTAATATAGTTGAAAAATCTTGGCAGCATTCCTGCTGGTGTCACATGAGGGACATTCCTTGGTGCATCATCCCCTGCAGCATCGACTGCAAAGGCAAAGCAGCAGGACACGACCCTGCAGCTGTGCAGCAAGGGAGGTTTCCTGAATTCACCTCGAGTTTCTCAAGGGTTGGGACAGCCAAGAGCCTCATCCATACCATGGTGCTGCAGCCCAGCCCTCCTGGGTGAGCTGGGTGTGCCAGGTGTGCCTGGTTCTGTGCATCAATCCCATCCAGCCGAGGGAGAATTTTAAAGGGAAACAGTGACACTCGTGTTCACTACAATTTCAAGAACAAAATTCTTCCACGGACTAGGAGTTTCCCTCACACTTTCTCTTACATTTAAAACCTGGCAGATTTCACTTTCAATGGACTGTTCTTCTTGCCTCTGCAGATTCTGCTTCTGGGGTGGAGACAGTTCTTAAAGCCATCAGTCTCACTTGGGCCACGAGATGAGGAGATCCAAAGGGAACACAGGAATCACCCTCCCCATTTAGGGTGCTGGGTACAAGGATCTACCCACTCCCAATCCTCAGGGCTTCCAGCTGAGCAAAGTGCCTTTTCCCAGTGTAGATTGCAAGGCTGGGTGAATGATGGCAGAGTCTGTAGGAGCCCAGCCAACTCCCCATTTTTCAGGGAAGCAGAAGGAGCCCTGGATCTGGGAGCATAAAGGAAAACATGTCTGAATCATGCATTGACATCACCGGGAGCGCTGCAGCTCTCCGACTCACGTCAGAGCTGGATTGATATGGTTACAGCAGAGTGCTTTTGGTATTCTGGGAGAGCTGCTGCTGTGGCAGAGAAAATTATTCATGGATCAAAAAAAAGAAAGGCATTAGCTGTACAAAGTGTCAGGATTGTCTGTGTTCCACTGCGAGGCTGAAACGAGACGCCAGCTGTGGCACATGAGAAACAGCTGGAAGAAACACCAACAAAAATGCACAGATTAGTCTTGAAAGACCCTTGCAACTGAAGCCAAGGTATCACTTACTAATTTATGGGGAAGTACAGCGGGTGCAGAGCCCTGAGCTGACTCACAGGCGGCTGATCTGGAACAAGAGGGATCACAACAGAGGAGCAGAACAGTCGGATGCTTTCTGTCACTGGAAATAAAGGTTGAGGTGAACAGATGATCTGCCAGGCAGCCACAAAGCCGTAATTAAGAGATGCCAAAACAGCCTTTTGTCCTACAAGGGGGTGGGAAAAAGGAATGCAAAGATCACAGAGGAGATGGTGGTTCCTGCCGTGCACACAGGGGAATAGAGGAGGGAATAATCTTCCCCACGAGGAGTCACATTCAGATTCCAGCAGGAAAATGCTGCACAGAACGTTGAGTCCTGTGGCAGAGGCATAACATGGAAAAAGGAGCAGATAGAAAATCACTTAATGCCTGAAATCTTTTAGTAGGATCAGTGGTGGAGTGTTAATTTGGCAGTGTAAGTACTGCCAGTGGAGCCGTGGGTGGTCAGCAGCAACGCACTGTCTCCACTGGTGAAGTAAAGCTGTGTGTAAGATACGTGTAGGTGTCTGCAGGAGGTACCACGAATGCACTTCAGGGTTAGGGACATCCAAATACAGTGCTGGAGGAGAAACACGTGTGGACCTCACTTTCCTTGGAACTGGGTCTAAAATCCTTCAAATGATCCCGTCAGTGCAGAAAAAACTTTGCAAAAACATTGTTTCGTTAAACTTCAGCGTTTTTGAAGTTGTTCATTCAGCTGAGCCATCGGCAATTAGCGTTTAAACGCTCTGTGAATATTCATTAGCTTTGCCAACCCTCCTGGCAGAGGAAAATCACTCCTGGCATCCAGGAAGGATGGGGTCAAGGCCCCTGGCAGGGATGTCTCCGGAGGGAGCTGGGAGCTGATGGGGACCCTCCTCTGCCTCTCCCTGTGCTCACCTCGGGACACGGGAGCTCCCAGGCACAGCAGCATCAGCCAAATCTCCCGCTGGGATCAACTGCTTGGCCTCTGGTCTTTCCTTCATCCACGTGCTAATGAGATCACTCCACACCACACAGGGACAGCGAGATTGAGCCCTGAGCAAGGCAGCAGGCTTTGGTGTGTCCGAGAGAAAGTCCTGGCCAGTGTTCACTCCAGGAGATAATTCCTGTTTTTTCTGGAAATAAGGCAGTGGCTGCTGTTATTTCCCATCTGGCAGCTCTGATCTGAAGGATGGAAGTGAGTGCACAGGAGGGAGCATTTGAGTCTGGGGGTTTTCCTGGAGCTCACCACACTGCTGGGAGCACTGCGAGAGCCTGAACCTCCGATACCTTCAGGCTCATGTCACCAGCCCTGTTTGCAAAGAGGGAATATTCCCCCCATTGGCAGAAGGGAGGAATATTTTAATTTCTAAACTAACCTCGTGTGTTATGTGGTGCTTCTGAGAAGCCACAGCCACCGAGTCCCACGATGTCATTTTTACAGTCTCTGGTCAGAGCAGGATCTCACTTTGAAATGAAAACGTTCAGGCTTAAAATAGAAACTCAGACAGAATTGTACAGCCTCTTGAGAATGGCTTTTTAGGGCTGCTGTTAAAAATGCCCCATTAAAAGCCTATAAGGTGCTGCAGAGCCATCAGGCTGCCACATGTAGTGATTTTATAGTGGTTGCATTTTATTTCCTAATTTTGATGAGCCAAAGGCTGGTGAGCAGAGAGCAAATATTCACAGTATCTCCAGTTATCCCTGTCTTTCTATCTCCTGTGCAGTGGGAGCAGGGCACAGCACAGCTGCTGGGGTGCCAGCTCACACTCAGGCCACCCCACATGGGCCACCCAAATTTGTTCTGGGCAGTTGGGAGAGCTGTGGTGCCAAAGCTGTGACGTGGCCACACGTGCCAGGCTTTGGAATCCTGCCAGTCCACGTGCTCCGAGCAACCAGGAGGGAAAGAGCCACCCAACATTAATTATGACTTTTGAAGCTTTGCCTAATTACATTGTCTCTCTTAAGAAAACGACACAAATATTTATGAGTGGGACTTTTAATTCTCATTGTAATCAGTGACATAAATAGGTAACACCTTTATAAAGAGTTAATAAAAATGTGTCAACACAAGCTCCAGCACAAACTATCGAGCAGTGTGCAATAAAACATTCCACTGTTTATTGTATTGATTGAATATTCATGAGATGCCAATTTAAATTACAGTTCACAACTGTTGCTGTGTCTAATGAATAATTTAAACAAGTGTGGCCAAAGAGATTTCAACGCTGCATTAGCAAACTGCAAGGGATTAAGCAACAGAGAATTTATAATTAGCTTTGTATATCCTATAATAAATTCATTGGAAAGATGGCTTTAATTATCCCACATGTTAATTCAGAATTCAGTGCATTAATTTTCCATTGAAAAGTAACCCTTTCTTCCCAGATAATATATTTGGCTCTTCTTCATCTTCTGCATCTCAAGAAGAGAGAATTGCAAGTATGGAATGACTTAATTTTTGCAAATCTCATCCATCATGACACAGCATTTGTACCTGCCCATCTCGGGTCTGGAGCAATTCCTTCTTTTTATTTCCAGCTGGGGAATCTGAGACCAATGAGATCAAATCCCTTCCTACAAGTTGGATCCCAGAATCCTGCTGGAGCTTCTCCCAGATCTGTGTGCTGCTGCATATCCTCTTTGATCCACTCCTGGCTACTTGGGCAATATTGTCTGCTCCTGGCAAGCGAGTCTGTGACAGTGATAGAAGTTTTTGGCAGTTGTCTCCTATAAGCAGCTTTAGGGTTCTGTTTCAGAAAGGAGGATGTGTGTAGATAACAAGCGTAAACCTCAGAGTTGGAGCTGAGATTGCTGCATTCTTCAGAGCCAAACAGGGATGTTTTTGTCTCTATTTGGCAAGTCTATAAAGGGCTTTTTCCTGGGGGAGATTGGCCCTTTTGTCCATAGGGACAGGGCTGCAGAGTCCCAGCCTTTTGTCCATATCCAGAGTGAGGAGGGCACCAGCCCTGTGCCTGTGAGGGGCTGGGGGCTGCACTGGCAACGTGGCTTTGACCTTGGGTAACAAGGGGACAGCAATGTCCTCAGCAGCAGAGACATCCTCATCAGCTGATGCTCAACCCCTAGAAAGTGTGAATATTTCCTGTGCTTTCCCCTCCACCTGCTCTCCCTAAGCCATCCCTTCACCTTGCTGGTTGTCCCCAAAGCCTGCCCATATGTACAGACACAGTTGTAGCTCTTGCAGAACCTCAACTCTTGTGCTGAAACTCCCTGGCCAGAAAAAACTTGGGAAGTATTCCAAGGAGCATAAATCCTCACACCTCCGTGCAGCCACCCATGCTCAAAGCCTGTCTGGGAAGCTCCGAAGGTGTCTTGTGGTGCACGTGGGGGAGAGAAGCGCTGCCTTTCCAGGTGGTTTTGTTCAATTCCAGGGCAGCAGGTTAATGAGATTGCTGGGATATGTGACTCTATCTGGAATGTAAACACGAGCCTGGCACGTGTCCTCGGTGTCTGATCAGATGGAAATGCAAATGCGGCGCCGAGCGTGGCGCGCCATCCAAAATGTTTTGGTGACACAACGTGCAAGACAAAATAACCATCACTTTTTTTAATTGAAATGTCTTCTGTTGCATTTGAGTCCTGCCATATCCATCTAATCAACAGCCTGGCACTGAGGGGGATGTGCCTGAGCTGGAGGTGGGAGCTCCTTGAGGAGCGGGGAGCACCCAGGGCTGTCCCAGGAGCCACCGGCTGCGCTCAGACTTCCCCCAAGACTTTAATTGCTGCTTTAGTGCCTCTGTCTTCTGGGTGACTGGAGTTACTTAAGGTGATGAATGGAGAGCACGGCTGGAATGCAGTAATGTTGTTGTTGGCACGTATTGATTAAACCTCAAGGCTCAATTGATCAAGCTCCCCGGTGCCGGTGTGTTATCCCAGGGGAAAAAATCAAGCCTGTAATGGGGTTATGCTTTACTCTTGGTTTACCACTTGGGGTTATATGTTTTGGGAGGGAAGGAAGTGTTTGTGATGGCCTGAATCCCTGCTGTTACCAGGATTAAATGAGGACTGGCAGTAGGAACACTTGTTATTGTGGCAACCCAGTCCTGGGCAGACCCAAACCTCATTTAACATGGCATATCTCACCTCCAGGAACTGAGTGCCTGTCTGGGTGTTAGAAGGAAATAAATGAATCTCTGAGGTGTTTGTTATCCATTATGAGGAAGCCCAAGAGGACAGAGATGCTGCTGGACTGAATAGTCTTCCCCTGGTCTCCCTTAATACACAACATTTAATCTAATAAACTGCATTGCACAGCGCGGGCAGAGCAACAGCTCAGGTTAATGTTGTGCTGGAACCTAAGTGAGCACTTCCTAGATCTGTATGGTTTCAATTCTGCATTTGTGTAGATTTTGGCCTGTCTGTAACTTGGAAAAGCAGCTGCAGTTGTATTGGCTGGGTAAGAAATGAGATGGGTTTGCCATTGTCAGGAGTCAGAACAGAAGTTACAGCATCTGGCTCTTGTGATGGGAGTCAGCGCTGGAGTTTCCCTTCCCTCTTCCCTCCTGCAATTAATTTTGTATGTACAGAGTCATTTGGGCTTTTCACACCTAATTTAAGAGTGTTCAGCATTTGCTATAATTAAAGGCAGGAAGATAACTGACTGTGCCTCCTGGTAACAGTCTGTGCGATGCAGCCAGGTCGTGGCACATCCTGCAGTTCCCAGAGGTTCCCCCCAGCAGGGCAGGAGCATCACTGTGCTGGTGGAGAACGGGTGTGCTGGAAGTTCAGTTTTGTCTCAGATTGCTCCAGCAGAGCTGGGCTTTGAAAATCCTGCAGTTTCCCAACACATATTCAGCCACAGAGCCATCCTCCTTCCCCGCATGCTGGTATTCCTGGTATTAAGAGGCCCTTATGAAACACTTATTCCAAACTAACACAATAATCCCAGCAATATCTGGCTGCAGAGGGAAACTGAGTGGGGGCAGAAAGGGGGCAGCTCCCTGCAGATGTGCAGAGGAGCTGTGGTTTGTGTGCAGATGTGGGATCAGCACTGGGGACCCAACTCTTTCTAATGCTGCAGCATTTCTTATGGTGCTTGAAAAGTGGGCTGTTAGACTTTGCAATCAAAAAAAAAAAACCTATTAAAATTCATTCCCAGAGTTTAATCCCACTGGGATGAGTTTTCTATCTAGTCTACCCAGTTTCCTGTTGTGTTCTAAAATTGCTTCTTTTTGCCTTCTTCTCCTTCTCCTTCTTTTTAATGCTCCATGCAATAAAACGCGGACGTCTCTCATTACCTGGGAGTCTATTGCTTTATGTGAATGCAATATCTAAAATGTGTGAAAAGAGCCAGGAGAGACATAAAGCAGAGGGAAGCTGGGAGTGCAGGAAGGCTTCAATCAGCTGCACAAGCCCAGGGAGAGGGCAGCAAATGCTGGGGGAGATGAGGGGGCCAGCGTTGGGATGGGGGAGTGTCTGTGCTGCTGGGGGGGAAATGGGTCCCATGGGAGCTGGAGGTTCTCTTGCCAATGTGACTTTTTATCCCCCTGAGAAGAAAACACCTGGATTTACACAATTCAGCATCTTCTGGGGCCAAAGTGAAGCTTTTTGCTGCCCTGCCAGGCTGGGCACAGTTCCATGGTTATCACCAGCTGGTGCCCAGGGGTGTCCCAGGGTGCTCTCCCTGGGGAGCAGGATGGTAAAAGGGCTCAGTGTGATCCTGCCTTGGCAAGGACACACAGCAGAGCACACCTGGCCCTGCCCATGCTGCTTCCACAAAAAATAAATTAAATCATTGGCCCACAACCCGCCTGGAGCAGAACTTTAGTCCATCCCATCAGTTCAAAGCCTCGTAAGGAGGCTGAGCTGTAGCCCAGGATGTTAAACATCTAATAACACCAAGGATGTGGCAACCCACCAGGAAAATCAAACCCCCCAAGGAATGTCTGTGGAGCTGAAGATGGGGAAAACTTTCTGTCTCTAGTGTTTTCCTGCTTTCCCTTTTGTTTTTTAATGCCTAGGGTTATTTACATGACACCAGATCTCTGCTTCTCAGGAGTTTATTTGTGTCTCACATCCTGTCCTTGACCTGTGGGGTGGCTTTGCTGGGCAGGTGATGGTCCCATGGAGTGCACAGCTTAGCAGGATCCTCGATTCCCATTCATGAGCAAAAGGGCACCTCAGACATGTGGCCAGGGACCACCTCTAGCCCCACAGCACCTGTGGTGTCTCACCCCAGCCTCGGAAGCAGCAAGTTCTGTTTATAGGGGTATTTATTGTAGAAGGTTTTAACCCTGGCCTCTGACTCCATGTTTCACCAGTGTCTTTGGGATTAAAAGGGGAGAGACAAAAATGAAAGAAAATCTGATGGATAAACAGGTCTGATACTGAAAGATATTCTCCCCTTGCTTGGGATGGTTTTGCCTCACCATTACACTCAAATAATGCAACAAAAATACTCCATGAGTCAGTTTGTCTTCTTCTCCATCCACCTCGAGTGTGGAGACAGAAATCCAGATTAAGGGAGTTGTTCTGGATGGGCTCCAGGGCTGATGCAGACCTTCTCATCTCCCAGCACCATCTGGGCCCCCTCAGTTCCTCACCTTCACCCATGAGGTTTTTATCATCTGCTCCTTTTGCTTCTCTTCCCCTCCACAGCTGATCCTCCCAGTCTTCCCAATACACAGATAGGGGCTGTGACAATTTTATTAAGTTTTATACCCTCCATGGGCCATAAAAAAAGGGGGGTCAGGGTCTGCTGCTGTTTAATTACCTCCCAGTGCCCATTCCAGGGAATTCTGCCCCAGCTTTTGGTGATGGTGTTTTGGTGTTCTGCCTGGATGAGTATCAATTCCCTTCCTCTACAAATGGGTTTTGCAAAATCGCTAAATAATGTGTTCAGAAAGCAGGCTGGAAATTAATGGGATAGATTATTTGCAAACATGTTCACTGAATTATCAGGCTTGTTCTTTATCCGTAAAATAATGTACTTTAAAAAAAAAATGGAGTTTATTGAAGATGTTATTTACAGACAGTTCTCCAGCTGGGAACTGCAGGAGCACCGATGGGCACGTGCACAGCCCAGCTGCTCTCCCAGTGCCAGGGCATCCCTGCTCCTCCAGATCACTGCATCCTGGAATGGTTGGGCTTAGAAGGGACTTAAAAATTGTCCACTTGCAGCCCCTGCCATGGGCAGGGACACCTGCCACTGTCCCAGGCTGCTCCCAGCCCTGTCCAGCCTGGCCTTGGGCACTGCCAGGGATCCAGGGGCAGCCACAGCTGCTCTGGGCACCCTGTGCCAGGGCCTCACCTCCCTCCCAGCCAGGAATTCCTTCCCAATATCCCACCCATCCCTGCCCTCTGGCATTGGGAGCCATTCCCTGTGTCCTGTCCCTCCATCCCTTGTCCCCAGTCCCTCTCCAGCTCTCCTGGAGCCCCTTTAGGCACTGGAAGGGGCTCTGAGCTCTCAGTGGATCCTTTTCTTCTCCAGGTGAGCACCCCCAGCTCTCCCAGCCTGGCTCCAGAGCCGAGAGCCTCCAGCCCTTGGAGCATCTCTGTGGCCTCCTGGATCATTCCAGGCTCCACATCCTTCCTACTCTGGGGTCCCCAGAGCTGGGGGCAGCTCTGCAGGTGGGGTGTCACCAGAGCAGAGGGACAGGACCCCTCCTCTCCTGCTGCCCTCCCTGTGGGATGACCCCAGGATGCAGCTGGGTTCCTGGGCTGCCAGTGCTCATGGACAGGTCATGTTCAGCTTCTCATCCACCCACGTCCTCCTCAGGGCTGCTCTCAGGCCATTCCCACAGGAACACAACTGGGAGAAGCCCTGGGAGCCTTCTCTGGGGACATTGTGTGGCTTTAAGGTGAAGCTTCATGTTTGAGAGCATTGCACCTGAAACTGCCAACATCCATTGGAAAGATCAGGGCTTTATTTAAAGCACTTATAGCAGAAAAGTTTCTTTTCTCATATTTGTCTGCTCAGGTTCCCTCTAAGCCATCAGGCTGAGCTTGTCTGTACATGGCTTCTGATAACTGAGGAGCTCTGCTAATGCTGGTATTTAATAATTCCTGGAATATTGGGGAAGCTCTGGGGGACTAGAAAAGAGCTAATGTGCAAATATTTAAAGAGGGAAACAGAACAGCCCTGGTAATTACAGCCCTGTCAGTCTGTCATCAATCCTCAACAAAATAATGGAGTGGCAGATCCAGGCCTCAATTAATAAAGAATTAAGGGGAGGTAATATAATTAATGCCAATCAACATGGGCCGATGGAAAACAAATCTTGTCAAACTAACTTGATATCTTTTTTGATGAGATTACAGGTTTGGGTGCTAGAGGTAACAGTGTTAGCATAACACACTCAGACATCTGCAAGACTTTTGACTTGGAAGAACAAAATTTATTTTGTTGAACAATACAAGCCCAGAGTTGCACAGGTTTGGTGGGCTGGCTTGTCACTCTGTCTCGCTGGAGGGTTTTTATGTTCCTGCCAAAGGAAACAGGAAATAACTGCCAGTGGAGATGGCAGATGATGCTGCAGGGAGCAGCAGGTGGGGACAGGGGTGACGACATCATGGGGACGTTGTGGGGACATCTTGGGGACACAGGGACATGGTGGGGACATGGTGGGGACAGGAGTGGCTGGGCCTGTCACCTGTGGGGACATCTTGGGGACATCAGGGGCACATGGTGGGGACAGGGGTGGTGGCCAGGCCATCTGTCACCTGTGGGGACATCTGGGGAACATGGTGGGGACATCAGGGGGACATCATGGGGACATTGAGGGGACATTGTGGGGACAGGGGTGGTGGCTGGGCCACCTGTCACCTGTGGGGACATCAGGGAGTCCTGTGCCATCAGGAAGGTGGCACAAGGCAGAGAGGCAGAGCTTTTGGCATGGCCTGGTAACCTGATCCCCAGTAAAGAATGTGTGTTTGGGGGAAAGTATCGCCCCCCTTGCAGGAGCAAAAAAGCTCTTTCAAGGTGAGGACTCCTCTCCTTAGAGATGGTGGCTCTGGAAAAGCGCTGGGAGATGTTTTGGGTGGGTGCTGCTGAGGGAGATGTCCAAAAAGCATCCAGAGCAATGAGCAGGGTGGGGAACATGGAGAGAGGGCAGAGCTCTCTCAGGGCAGGAAGGGGTGGATGGTGCTCTGCAAGTGCTCTGGGAAAGGAGGAACCCTGAGAGCCCTCCAGCCTGCCCAGGGCTGGGCTGTGAGCTCCAGGGATGGGCTGTGAGCTCCAGGAATGGGCTGTGAGTTCCATGGCTGGGCTGTGAGCTCCAGGAATGGGCTGTGAGTTCCATGGCTGTGAGCTCCAGGGATGGGCTGTGAGCTTCAGGGATGGGCTGTGAGCTCCAGGAATGGGCTGTGAGCTCCAGGGTTGGGCTGTGAGCTCCAGGAATGGGCTGTGAGCTCCAGGGCTGGGCTGTGAGCTCCAGGGCTGGGCTGTGAGCTCCAGGAATGGGCTGTGAGCTTCAGGGATGGGCTGTGAGCTCCAGGGCTGTGAGCTCCAGGGCTAGGCGGTGAGCTGCAGGGCTGTGAGCTCCAGGGCTGGGCTGTGAGCTCCAGGGCTGGCAGCACAGGCTGGCCATGGCTTCATTCTGGGCTTGCTCCAGGGATCAGCCACAGGGGGATGTGACAAGTGAATCCACCCCCCTGGGCAGTTCTGAACCCCACAGGGAGGAGTTCCCCTCCTCTTTGCAGCCCTCCTCTCTCCATCCCCTCCCCGTGTGGTGCCCCACGGGCTCACAGAGGTGCTTCAGATCCCCCTTTGTCGCAGCCACTGTAATAAAGGCAGGGAGGCTCATGAGACCGAGGGCAGGGGAGAGCTGTGCCTTCAAACCTGCCCCAGGGCATGTCTGTGTCTCAGAAATGCTTTTTTAAAGCCATGGATGTGGATTCTTCCTCTTTGCTGCCTGGCTCTGAGTTCAGAGATGCTCCTTCAGATCGTGTTGGCAAGCTTGACTCTGTAAAACCTTTTTTTCCCCCCACTGTGTTCAATGAAGACAAACTGTAATTTCAAAATAGATCCAAAAAATTTCCGTGTGCCCAAACCCCCGAAGCTGTCCCCAGCAGTTCCCATGGGCTCTTGTGCTGCTGCTGCTGGGCCAGCAGAGCCCCCCCATGGCATCCTGGTGGGGGGTACAGATGCCCAGGAGCTGGCAGAGGGGTGCTTGGTCCCTCTGGGAGCTGGACACACCCAGGAGGGAAGTGACAACCACAGCTGGGAATGCCAGTGCACAGGGAAATCCTCTGCCCTGTGATAAATGCCCCCCACCTCCTCCAAAATAAATTACTTCCTTTTTAAATCCTTTCCAACTGTTCCCCTCGTGTTCATAATAGGATGATCGGTGGAACCAAAGATGTGGCTGTTACTTTAAAGGATAAATTAGTTTGACTCTTAACTCAATAATTAAAACTGTTATGGCTATGAGCCTGCAGGGATAATGTACTATTATTATAGTCATTTGTTTCAATTAAATGCTTACTGATTTTACAATAGCAGCTGGGCACCTGTGTGAGATAGCTATTACTCTGAACAAGACATCTCAAATTCCAGCAGAAATTTGTCACTGCACTAAAGCATTTTACACAGACCATGAAAGTTTATTAGGAGCAGTTACAAATCGAGAAGAGGAGGGGTGGTAATTGGGGATATATTTTCTTATCAGCTCCTCTCTCTCCTGCTCTCTCTCTTTTTTAAGTAAATCATCTTTAAGTATTTCAGCTATGGTGATGCGTTTACATTGAAACTTCAATACAGAAAAAGCCTGCTGGGAAAACTTTGCTTCAAAGCTGTTCAGCAGATAATTCCTCTCCCTGGCTGATTGTGATTATAATGGCTTGTTCTTGGGAACAAACCCAAGGAGAGGGAAGCTGAGCCTGGTGGCTGCCCCTGCAGTAACTGTTTCCCTTGCCTGGAGAGGAAGACCCTGGGTGAGGAAAGCTCTGACAGCTCAGCCCCCCTGTGTTAACTGACCCCGGGAAGGGTGGGAGTCATGGAATCATGGAATGAGTTGGGCTGGAAGGGACCTTAAAGACATCTCATTTCAACCCCCTGCCATGGCAGGGACGCCTTCCACTGTCCCAGGCTGCTCCAAGCCCTGTCCAACCTGGCCTTGGGCACTGCCAGGGATCCAGGGGCAGCCCCAGCTGCTCTGGGCACCCTGTGCCAGTTTAATACCCTCACCATAAAAAGTTTCTTCCATACATCTACTCTGAATCATCTCTCTTTTCGTTTAAAGCCATCACCCTGTGTCGTGCCACAGCAGGCCCTGCTATAAAGCCTCTCTCCATCTTATAAGCTCCTTTAGGCACTGGAAGGGGCTCTCAGGTCTCCCTGGACCCTTCTCTTTTCCAGGTGAGCTGCCCCAGCCTGTCTCAATAACAGGTGCTGCAGCCTTTGGAGCTTCTCTGTGGCTTCTGGACTCACTCCAGCAGCTCCACATCCTTGTGAAGCTGGGAGCCCCCAGGCTGGGGCAGCTCTGCAGGTGGGGTCTCACCTGAGCGGGGCAGAGGGGCAGCACCCCCCCTGTGCCGTCGTGGGGATGAGCCCAGGACAGGGCTGGATTTCTGGGCTGCCAGTGCCCATCCCCAGGTCATGCCCAGCCTCTCATCCCCCTCATCCCAAGCTCCTTCTCCACGGGGAAGCCTGGGGTGCCCAGGTGCTGCTGAGCCTGGCACAGGGAGTGATGCCCCTCAGCGGGGCTGCCCTGCTGCCCACTCCCGCTCACCTTGGCCATTGTCTTCTGCACACCCCTCTTTATCTCGGGGGGATGCAGTGCAGTGCTGTGTGGCACAGGCTTCTCCTTTTGCTGCTCCTTGGGTAACAGCACACGTGGCTTGGCAGGATCACCCAGGGCTGCCCAGCAGGCAGCAGGGCTGGGGCACCTGGGGCATCGCTGCTCCCAGGGCAGAGCACGCACGGGGGAATCACACAGAACCTCTGGGTTTGTGCTGCTGCCTCCTGAGCACGGGGTTTGTTCAGGGTGTGGCCGAGACCAAGGAAGGTGAGAGGAGGAGGAGGAAGAGTGTTTGGTTAAGCCCTTTTCTGACCCAAAAATGGGGCAACTGAGAGGTGTTTTAAAAACCTTTCTTCCATTTTCAGTCTCATGTGAAGGGTGAGACAATACAGATGTTATAATTCACACAATCACAAAATTCTCAAAATCACAAAATCAGAAACCAACTATTTATTAATTACAATACACTATAAGCATTTCTTGGCTTGTGATCTTTTGATCATCTAACACCTAAAATTACTCTTTATAAATCCCACTACAATATAACTATATTATAATGTTTAAATTTATAACTATATTATAATATTTAAATGTATAACTATATTATACATATATAATTATAATTATAAAATTTATAACATTTTATAATGTTTTGTGTTATTTTAATATATAATTATATTTTATAATTTTAATTATATAAAGTTATATTTATAATTATATTTCTCTAAATTATCTAGTCTTATTTATAAAACTATCTTTTAAAATTTATATCTGGTTGTATTTCTCTTTTAACAATATCTATCTTATTCTATGATATTTCTAAGTTAACAGTTCTTATCTCAAAGTTTACATACAAATACATACTATATAACCTTTCTATCAAAGTTTCAGAATTCTTTACAAATCCATTTCCCACAGAGGAGGAGACGAACCCCATGGAAAGCAAAGGCAGAAGGTGGTTTCAGGGGTGGGACCTGCCTCGAGGCTGCAGCTGGGACTCAGGATTTAGCAGGAGGCCATTCCATGGCACAGCCATCCCTGCCCGGTCCTGGGACCTGAGCCCTGCTGGCTGGTGCTCTCCCCCAAGAGCTGCTTTTTACATTGGAATTTTGGGGAACAGTTCACTTGAAACCGGGCTTGACATATTTGAAGCATTATCTGTGTTAGCAGAGCACCAGTCCCCAGCTGGGCTCTTCCTCATGGCAGTTGTCACTCCTGAATTCCCCTTCTCCCCAGAAGCAGGGAAGGTGGACCATGTGCTGTTTGTCTGCCTGTTCTTCTCCCCTTCTCTGGATTAGCTGGAGCGTTTATGGGCCTGATATACATATTCATTAAAAGAACTGAAATATTGTGGAAAAAAGAAGCTGTCTTTGAGTTAGCACAGCCTTTGGGAATCTGCTAAGTAAGATGCACTTAATTACTTCAGCTATGACTGCATCACATTGCACTCTGGGTTTCCTCTGAGATGCAAAACATCTTTTCAGCACAGGCTGCAAAGCCATCCTGGGCCTTTTGCAGCACCTCGTGGTGAGCTTGTAGTGCTGAATTCCTGGGATGGACGGGGATCTGGGCTGCCTCCCACAGCCTCTGCTCCCGGGGAAGGAGCTGATCACATTCCTGGTGGATATTTAATTCCACCTGTGTTTCCATCTGTGGGTCTCCTGAGTGCTCTGGGGCAGGGAAAGGCATGGGACAGCCCCACTGAGCCTAGGGCTGGGACTGCATCCCACAGGAGCAGGTTGTTTTCTTTCACACAGCATTCATTGCCTCCTTTCACTTTGGTTTGCCATGATCACAGTTTCATTCATCATTTCCTTGCCTAATTAGGCTGTTTGCTGCAGGGAATCATCTCAAAATCTTGCTCCTGGGGGTCTCTCTTTCCTTGGGTCTTTTTTGGGGGAGGGATCACCTGCTTTGGGTGCCCCTGAAATAGCTCAGTGTCAGCAGGATCCCACTGTGAGAGGCAGCAATAACTGCTCCCTGCATTGAGTGAGAGCCATCCTCACCCTTGATGCTATTTAGGAAGCTGCAGTGCTGCACACAAACAACTCACCTTCATTTTCACTCCAGATCTTTCACAGCTGGAAAACTCAAGTCGTTTTTCCACCACTCCTGGGGACACCAGGAGCCATCACCAGGAGTGATGGGGAGGTGGCAGCCTGGCGTGCTGCTTCCAAAATTGCATTAAGAATAAATAAATAAATAAATGAAGGGAAGTGGAGAGAAATGGTGGGGGCAGTTCCTGGTCTGCAGGGTGCATGTGAGGAGCTGTGCGTGTCCTGCAGAGCCTCCTGGAGAGGGGGAGAAGAGATGGAGATGTGGGAGAGGGAGACAAGGACCAACAATATTCAACTAAAACCACTTTTATATCATACAACTGTAGAATGCTTTGGGTTGGGAGAGACCTTTAAGCCCATCCAGTGCCACCCCCTGCCGTGGGCAGGGACACCTTCCACTGTCCCAGGCTTCTCCAAGCTCTGTCCAGCCTGGCTTTGGGCACTGCCAGGGATCCAGGGGCAGCCACAGCTGCTCTACAAAATCTGTGCCAGTGTTTCACCACCTCCATTGTAAAAAACTCCTACATTATATCTAACCTAAACCAACCCTCTTTTAGTCTAAAACCATTCTCCCTTCTCCTACCACCTGAATAAAGCTCTGTCCCCATCCTTCTTATGGGGTGCCTTTAATGATGCGAAGATGTTGGGAGGAGGCATCTGGGCTAAGGCATCCTTGGAGAAGAATGTCCCAGGAAAAATGTTGTGTCTCTGCTACTTAAAAGGGTTCTGTGATGGGGTTGCTGTGAGCATGGGGCTTCTGGAGGGGCTCTCTGAGCCAGGCTCAGGTTCCTGTTTTTTTCCTACAAATTTTCAGAGGCATTTACAGCATGTGGCCCATATCCATAATTGCACTCCTGGACTTGTTCTGCTCTGATGCATAAATAACATGCACTGTAAAGAAAAATGTGTGATTACATATTTAATGGATAAACAGAGCCGTTGTGGTCCATTGGCCACATAATAAAAGTTTGAAAAAAAAATTGTCTTAATACAGTATTTCCTCAGGAGACTACTGTGGCTGAAACGTGAGCAAGCTATTTTAAATTTTAGAATTTTTTAAGCCACATCTCATAGCCTGCCCCATTTCTCCAACACCCGTCTTCTAAACTTTCCCTTCATTTAAATTTAAAATAAGGACAATAAATTATTCTTTTCCTTAGCAGCTGGCAGATCTTCTCCAACATGAAAGGTCTGGATTAAACTGACAAAACCCAAGACAAATGTACGTTTTTTTGGCTGGAGTTTGGGAATGGCTGGCTGCTCAGCAGATGGGAGCTATGTCCCCACTTTGCACGGTCCCTGTCACTGCCTGTCTCACCCAGACCATTCCCATGACTTTTGCAAATTCGGTTTAAATGCAAAAATTGCATCTCTGGTGCCTCCTGTGCTGCCCAAGCCTGGTGTCTGTCTCCATGGCTGCATCATCCTCGATGTCTTTATGACCAGGACAGCCAGAGCTCTGCAGTAAGACACATAATAAGGTTTCAAGGGCACATCATAAGGTTTTAAGTGCACACAAAATTTGCCATAGTTAATCTCTATGCCCCTAACCAAAGCATAGCTAAGCTCTGTGCCCCTTTGCCTCTAAACAAAGCCAGCCCTGCTGCCTCCTGGACACCACCAAAGCCAAGGGCGGCCCTTCAGTGTGGCCCCTAAGTCAGCCTCAGTCAGACTCGTGCTGTTGAAATGCAGGAATATATTTAATCCCTGTGAGTTCAATCCCTTCACTTCACAATTAATACAGGAAAAGGGCAGATCCAGGGAAAGCTGTTCTGCTGACTCTCCTTCTCTACTGCTGGAGAGTCCAAAGGAGAGCAGAACACTCTGTCTGTGTAAAGGTGTGGTGTAAAGCTCTTGATTCCTGACCTGCAGCAGTAAATCTGGGTTTGTGTTTAGATTTATGTCCTCTGAATCCTTTGGAGGCCTCACAGGTCTTGCCTGGGTTTCCTTCTGTGTGTGCTGCTGGCAAAGCTCCCCTGGGAACGAGGGATTGCACCTCAGTGGGCTGATCAGGAGCTCAGGTCTTTAAACTCGCGTTAGCATTAATCAGATTAATGTAAAAGGGGAAAACTCTGGCAAGCGTTTCAAATAGGGTTTGCCTCCCTCCCACTCCATGGCTGGATGAGGCTGTGCAGGAGCCAGGCACTAGACCAGCAAGGAGGGATCCTGGGGGAAAATGGCGTTTTGGGGAAAATGATTGAAACTGGGAATGGGGTCTTGATGCAGAAAACAGCAGGGTTTGTCCTCATCTCATCTCATCTCATCTCATCTCATCTCATCTCATCTCATCTCATCTCATCTCATCTCATCTCTTATTTGCTTCTTGGTGTAGAGGGGCTGGACCTGCTGGAATGAGTCCAGAGGAGTCCATGAAGATGCTCCCAGGGCTGGAGTCCCTCTGCTCTGGAGCCAGGCTGGGAGAGCTGGGGGTGTTCAAACTGGAGAGGAGAAGGCTCTGGGGAGACATTAGAGCTCCTTCCAGTGCCTAAAGGGGCTCCAGGAGAGCTGGAGAGGGACTTCGGACAAGAGCCTGGAGTGACAAGACAAGGGACAATGGTTTTAAGTTATAGGAGGGTAGGTTTAGATGAGATATTAGGAAGAAATTCTTCTCTGTGAAGGTGCTGAGGCCCTGGCACAGGGTGCCCAGAGAAGCTGTGGCTGCCCCTGGATCCCTGGCAGTGTCCAAGTCCAGGCTGGATGAGGCTTGGAGGAGCTTTCCTTCTCCTGGTCATTTTGCCATAAATCACTTGTTTGTGAACATTTTTTCAGACCCCTAGTAGGTACCAGTCACCAGTGGCTCCTGAGGCAGTCAGGGGCACCTTCTGGGCACACAGCCACACACACAGAGCTGATTTTGCAGCTCTCTGTCGGGCTCTTGGGCACAGCAATGGGTGCACAGTGCTCAGCTCTCGCCGCGTTTGGAAGCCAGCTCAAGGAAGACTTTCCCAGCCATGTAGAACAATTTAAACAATAAATCAGCCTTAAAGGGATTTGGCAGTATGGCAAATAAATGAATGAATGAATGTTGTAGTGACAATGATCTCCTCCTCCCTCAGATCCAGGAGATGGTGCACTCAGACGCCGCGTCCTACGAGTCCAACCGCCAAGTGCCGCTGCTCAACCGGCCTGGCATGCTGGGCGGCCCCATGGGTGCCCTCAGCCAGTCCCAGCTCATCTCCCAGATGGGCATCCGGAGTGGGGTCACCCACGGCTCCCCCTCGCCCCCAGGAAGCAAGTCTGCCACCCCATCTCCCTCCAGCTCCACTCAGGAAGAGGAGACCGAGTCGCATTACAAGGTACGCGCAGCCGCGCCGCGTTTGCTGCTTTTCAGGGAGGGGCAAGTTCTGCTAAATAAAACCACAGACTTCTGGTCTTGTTTTGACATTTATAGTGGGAGACTTTCCCAAGGATGAGGGCACTGTTCCCAGCCTAGGGAGAGGTCCAGCATGGCAGGCTGGCACTCACACAGCAGGTTTGGAGATCAGAGTAGTTCTTCTGCCCCCACGTTTTACCCGTTCCATCAGGCCACAGCATTTCCTGGGATGATGATTACGATGAGCCGAGCAGCTTCAGGGCTAAGAGTCTGCAAATGCTTGGAGCTAAATTAGATATCTGGTGGTGGGTAGTGGAGACTGAAACAAGGAAGGAAAATAACTCATGGTGGGATTTAACTGAGCTCATTGGACATGGCTTGCTAAGGAAAACAAACAGGAATTCAAAGAATCTTCTGCCTTATAGTTCACCAAGGTGGTGTTTTAAGTAGTCAGCAGTGTCCCAAATGGTCTCTACAGCCAGCACAACTGCTGCTGAGTGTGGCACCAACAAACACAAGGAATTCCCAGGGGTTTGGGCACATCCTGGTTTTTGTCCATCTCTCTCCAAATGCACCAGCAAAGCCAAACAACATGTGCCATGTTCCAGGAATCTGTGGCTGTTATTTACTGAGGGCAAACTGCAGCAATCACAGTGCCTCTGTGCCTGCAGGTGAATTACTGGGCTCCCTGGGGACTTTGATTAAAGCCTTCCATGGAAAACCTTCTCCTGAAGGCACTGGTATTGTAACCTTGTCCCACCCAAACAGACTGTTGTGACAGGGTTTGAATGTATAACCAGAGCAGCAAGCAGTGCATGGGCTGGAAAACTAGGAAAATGACAGGACTGAGCAAAAACCTTTCCCTCTTCATGGAAATCCAGGAAAATGGATTCCCATCAATCCTATAGTTTTTCATCCATTGGCAGATTTCACTTCAGATTGGGGCATTTCAAAGCAGAGTGTTCATGCGGGTGGAAACACAGCTTCAGTGGATAAACTGTACAAAAAAGGGATACGTTAGGTTAAAAACAAATGGAATTTTCAAACTGATTCCATGTTCAGGGAACACTGTGGGAGGGGTTGTGCTGCTGGATCCCACAGCCTGCCATCTCCCAAAGCCTGTGTCACAAAGCTCCAGGCTCTGTGCACCTGGGAGCTGAAATCCTTCACGTCAGGAGAAAATGAGTTTCAGTGTAGTGACACACCAGCTTCTGTTTCCCTGCCTCCATCAGCATCCCCCAGCTTTCCTGTCAGCCACCCAGGAGTCCCTGAGCAGGGCACAGCTTTGGGGTTGGATCTTCTGCTTTCTTGAGCCCGTGGTGCCCATGGGGTAGGAAATTTGGAGATGTCCAGATAATGACACCTTGCAGAGATCAGAATTTTTCCTAATCTTTAAGGCAATCCCTCTCATTGTTCTGCTCTGTAAACCCCCCAGGCAGGTGGAGTGATGCTTGAGGGAGGAGCAGATGCTGAGTGTGAGGAAAGCAGCAGACCCACACTGTGGCCTGCAGGTTTCTGTTTGCTTTCTCTGTCTGCACAGCTGCTGCCTTCACCCATCAGTCACTTTTTCACATGACCATTGAGGCCTTTTCTGCACCAAGGCATCAAAACAACATCTAACAAGCAGAAATTAATCTTGTGAACTAGAAGGTCGCAGGTTAAAGAAATTAATCTGATGCCAGCAGGTCCTTCAGGTCCTCTGAGCCAGGGAGCTTTTGAATTTCAGAGGTCTCTGAGCCTCACTGGTGTATCCACCTGCCTCACAGCTTGGGGGGTGGGTGCACATGAATGGGAGGGACAGGTGGGTACAGCCCCAAGTCCAGCTGGGTTAGTGGCCGCTCTCCATAGTTGTTAAAATCACAGTGTCCATGAGGTTTCATCTCTTCCTGGGTTCAACATCTAAGAAGGCACCAAGTTTTGGGATCACATCATTGCCCCAGTGCACATCTGCCACCAAACAGACCTTCTGCTGCCTCTCCAGGGCAGGTCCAATGCCAGTGGCCACCACGGGCAGCTGGCCAAGCTCTTCATCCCCCTGCCCAGCCTCCCTGGTGCCTTTGACCATGGGGATGACCCTTGGGGCTGCAGATGTTCTGGGGCAGCAAGGCACTGGCTCACTAGGGGTTGACTTCAGCCATGAACATGGTTTGGGTTGGTCAAAACTCTTCTGAGGTCCAAGCCCAGGCTGTTGTCTCATCCCACATGTGTCACACCTGGAAAACCCCGTGAATACCAAATCCTGCTCTGCTCCCTGCTGCTGTTTTCCTTAAACCCCACGTGCTCTTTGGTGCTGCCTGAGCTGTAAATGCAGCTGGGGTTGTGCTGCTGCTGTTCCAGCTCCTTGGCTTGGTAGTGGGTGTGTGGGAGCAGGTCCCCCACAGCACTCCACTGAGTCAAATGGGATCACAGTTAGTTAAAATACCATCTCACTTCCTAATGGGCTGAAGTCCTGTCATGCATTTTTTTTCCTCCTAATAAGCTGGCCTTTCACCTCCAGGCCTCCCATTCAAGCCCAATTGGGCAATTTTAAATTAAATGCAATTTTTGTGGTCTCTCTGCTTATTCACTAATGGTCACTGTCTGTTTGACAAATGTCACTGCGCTGATACTGAAATTAATGATCAGTCAAGAGCTACAGAGTGGAGAGCAGGAATGCTGCTGCCCTTTTCCTCCCCATGCCTGGCCTCTGCCAGCTGAAGGGAAGCCTCTTAAATCCTGGCACTGCCAAGCACATGCTCAAATTGACCAATGGCACATGCTCGAATTGACCAAAACGGCCAAGGCACATGCTCAAATTGACCAATCCATCAGGAGAAGAGGCTGTTTGTCCCCAGCTCAGCTGGAGGCATTGTTTTCACAAGATCTTGATGTTTAGGGCTGTGTCTTTCCAAGTAATTCAGCAGCCTGTGCAGCTGATGGTAGTGCCTTGAGCGCAGGGCTGCAGGTGGAGGGGCTGGTGTGCTCTTTGCCCTCAAGGATGCAGAGATCCAGCCAGTGCTTTCATTCTCTGCCATCTGGTGTATTTAGGTTTTCCTTCATTATGAAATAAGGGTAATGGTGCTTCCCTGTAGTGTGAGCTTTCACTGGCCACAGTCAGTGCCAGTTGAGAGCCTTGATGGGTATCCAAGTGTTTTCCAGGGGTCTTTGCACATCCTCCCATGGAGTTTTCTGCAGTCCCCTGTATTCACAGAATCATGGAATATCATGAATTGGACCCCCAGGATCACCCAGCCCAGCCCCAGCCCTGCACAGACCCCCCAACAGCCCCACCCTGGGCATCCCTGGCAGCGCTGTCCCAACGCTCCTGGAGCTCTGGCAGCCTCGGGGCCGTGCCCATTCCCTGGGGAGCCTGGGCAGTGCCAGCACCCTCTGGGCAAGAACCTTTTCCTAACACACTGGCATCCTAAGGGAGACTGATGCAGGATCTTCTTTCCATGCTGTCTTCAGTGGAAGCATCCCTGTTTCCAGCCTTGCTGTTTCACTCCCCAGCCCAGTGGCAGCATCCCGTGCTGAGCAGCCACAAAGGCCAGCTCCTGTTCCCTGTGCCCTGCTCCCCTGAGCTCCAACACCCCCTGGGCACTGAGTGTGACACAGCCACTCCTGGGCACCCAGCTGCACCCAGATCAGCCACGGGAGTGAACAGCACAGGCAAAGCATTTAATTAGTGTGATTAAAATAGTTCAATTCATGGATAGGTTTCTGGATAGGGGTGCATACATGTCAGCAGGATGGAGCAAATTTTGGATGGCCCTGGTGTGATGTTTAATGTGATGCTGGTGTTGCTTGGTCAGTGCTCAGAGCCCTCCTGGAACGGGGAGGTGAGGGGAGTCAGGAGCAGATGCAAAGGGGGCTCAGTGGGGTTGAAATCAGAAACCATGTGGAAGCCAAGCCTGGAAAAGTCATGGACTGCTAAAGCAGTCTAGCTGGGAAGCCAGGCATGTGGAGAGGTTCCAGAAAAGGATCAAGGAGTGAGTGAACTGGGGAGGAGGGTGGGGAAGGAGAGTGACTGAGGACTGGAAAGCCCCACATTTGGAGCAGGGACAAAGGGATGAACCCAAGCTTTGAGCTGGTCTGAGAGGAGGCACCAAATCAGGCTCAGCCACCCACCAGCAGTTTGTGCAATGATCCAAGAGGCTCCTGGGGGACAAAGAGACCCCCAGAGCTGCTGCCCCCCTCTCCACACTGGGACATCTCCACTTCCCATTCCCTCTCTCATCTCCTTGGCTCGGTAGCTGTAGCAGGGGCTGGTATCAGACCTTAGCTAAGCTTCATCTCTTGGTTTTGCAGGCTACTGGAGAGAAAAGACCCTCAACAGACCTGGGCAAAAAGCCCAAAAGCCAAAAGAAGAAGAAGAAGAAGGACCCAAATGAGCCCCAGAAGCCCGTGTCAGCCTATGCCCTGTTTTTCAGAGATACACAAGCAGCCATCAAAGGGCAAAACCCCAACGCCACCTTCGGGGACGTGTCCAAAATCGTGGCATCCATGTGGGACAGCCTGGGAGAAGAACAAAAGCAAGTGAGTTACTGAGTTATTTATTTTTGTCCTTCAGCTGTTGAAATGTGTATTTCCACAGTGCAGGAGTGTTCAGGACATGGCCAGGGGCTTCCACAGACTGAAGTGCAGCTAAAAATCTGTTTTTAGGAGCAGTGCTGAAGTGCCCACTGTGCAAAATTGCTGTTGTTGTTGTGGGGGGAAGAGCAAATTTTTATGACAACTAATTATTCTTGATAAGCTCATACTCTGCACAGCCATCAGTGGCCTTTCCCTGACGTGGGATTTTACAGCTTGAGATGGGAGATGGGTTTGTATTTGCTTATTTACTTACAAGGAGTGACAGCCAACAGGCTAAACACTATTAACTCCCTGTGCTGCTGGCTTCAAACCCAGCGTTCAGGCTTTAAAAGCTTCCGAAGGAGATGTCTGAAGTGGCCTCACAGAGGAAACCTTGCTGCCCCAAAGCTGTCAGCCACTTTCCGTCTGCTTCACGTGGAGAATTCCAGGCCCAGCTCATCTGGGGAGAGAGCAGCAGGGAGGGGAAAAGCCATTTAACTGGAAGTTCCGCTGGGAAAGAGCCTTGATTTCCACCCCACACTGAGTCAGGAGGAAGAGCAGAGGATCTCCAGGGATGAAAGCCCTTTTGCTGCTCCCTTTCCTCATCTGAAGAGGGGAGGAAGGTCAGGAGGGTGACCCCAGCCCTGGGAAGCTGCAGGATAAGGGCTTGGTTTTTGCTGTTGCTTCAGGGTGTGGGAGGTTCAGGAGCGTGGAAAAGCTTTGTGTCACCTCTTTCTCCTGCTTGCATCCCCCCGGCATCTCAGCCTGCCCCTCCTTTGCTGCGCCTGGTCCCAGATATCACCACAGCTCGGGCACCGAGCACGGCTGGAGTGGAAGAGCTGCTGCCACCCTGACTCAGCGCAGTGCCGACGCTCAGCTCTTAATTAACAGCAGGGATTAACCCAGCCCGTTTATCTTCCCTGCTAACTCTCCCTCCTCCTTCTCTTTCATGAGCTCGCAGCAGCCTCCCCTCTCTTTACACACGCTTTCTAAGTGGCTCCATTTCTCCCTCTGTAATTGATTTAATTAAGTCATTTGTTCCTTGTCTGAATGCTTAAATATTAACTTCCTGGCTTTGTCTCCAGCTGGATCCTTCCCTCCCACAGCAGCTCGCTCCCTGCCCGGGACTCTGGCTGGAGGGACACGATTTCTCTTTGGCTCTGGGAGCCTGTGGCTGGTTTGTGTGATGTGGCACGTTCACTCTGGAAGTGTCTGGCTGGAGGAGAGTTTATTTAGCCCCTGTTTGCTTTCCTCTGCCAACAACCCTGGTGAAGCTTTTTTTAGACTCACGAGGCGACGCAATGGAAAGGGAAAAAGGAAAAGAAAATTTTAAAATGCCTTTAGTAAGTGAAAACAAGTGCCTGGGCTGTCCTGTAGGTGTTTCCTGCAGGATGTGGTGCACACATTCCCTGTGATGAAGGCAAGCAGGCATTCCAAGGGCTCTCCTGGCACATCTGGAGAGGGGATGGTGTCCAAGCAGCACAGCCAGCATCACTGGCCAAAATCCTGCTGCAACCTGGGGGTCCAGCCTGCCACATGGCTGCACCAGCCCTTCAGCAGGCAGGATTGTGCTCTGGGAAGGGGTGGAAAAGCTGGAGAAGGGAAGTGTTTCATCAAGGACCCTGCTTTTAGCTTTGTGGACAGCTGTGGCTTCTTCTCCTCGCTGCAGAAAGCAGTGCAGAGAACAACCTGGGGAAAAGCCAACACAGAGGTGGCACAGCAGGCAAGCAAGAGCCAAATCTGGGTATTTTAGCTAAATTATGACCAAAGTTTTAGTTAGAGAACACTTCTCCACTTTCTGACTTGAGAAGGGGCTGCAGGGTCTGCTCTGGAGCTGATCCCACACGTGGATCCCCAGAGGTGCAGAGCCCAGCCCAAGGTGTTACTAAGCAGTTCTTTACATCCCTGGAGTTTCTCTTCAGAGATTTACAAACCTTATCCTGTGCCCTCCAGTGGGCCCAACAGGGGCCCAGTCCTGGGGGTGTTTTAGTTCCCACCTTGTGGGAAAGCAGCAGGGAGGGGGTTCCAGGGGAGCTGGTCCCCAAACCCAGGGCATTTTGTGATTCCTCCCATGTGTGAGCAGCCCCTGACACGTTCCTGCTGTGCCTGCCCCGTGTCCATCCCTGCCCCAGCTCCATCCTGCACACAGGGGGGGCACAGAGCTGGGCTGGCCCCCGTGCCAGGGCCAAAGGGCTGAGGGAAGCCCAGTGCTGGTGGCTTGTAGCCATGCCAGACAGGGAAGGGTGCTCCTGTGCCCCCTTCAGAGCCCCGGCCCCTCTCCACAGACACCTCCTGGAGCGTTTCTGCTGGCAGCAGGGACATGCCAGCCCTTTGCCAGGTAGTCCTGGCCAGCACACAGGGGGTTAATCCTCTGCCATTTGTGCTGCTAATGATTATATGCACTGTAATATCAAAGCTGGAGCTATTTATTTGCCATTGAGCAGGTGCTGCTGCTCCCACAAAGCAAATTTGCTTTCTCCTCCTGATGAAACAAGGAAAATAAAGGTTGCTCACGTCCCATTTCAGATATGGGTTTTTTTCCCTGTGTACCAGCTGAAAGACAAACACAGAGAGGGAACCAGAATGCATATTATGCAAGAAACCATATAATCTAGCAGCATCTTTGATTTGGCTGCTGCTGTCACAGACATGCATTTCACAGAGAGGCTTTTTTCTCCCCCCTTTCTTTTGTTCTTACTGGTTTATCATTTGTGGCTTTGTCATTTTGTTCCTTCTTCTTCTTCTCTTCTCAGCCTCTTCACAATGAATCTTCATTTTCCCTCTGACACACTTGTATCTAAATTTCCTTATTTCCTGCCTTTTTTTATTTATATCTGTTGCCTGGTGATTTGATCATGCTGTGGAATACAGGATTAGCAATCTCCGTGTCCTTGGGTACTGCTCAAGGACACCTGTTCGGCAAAGCACCATTTTCTTCCCCATTTTAACCCCTTCCAGTGTGGCTGTAGAATAGGAATAAATAACAATACCTTAAATATCCCCAACGCTGTGTTAGAAAACGTTGTAATCTTCATTCTTCAACAGCTGCCGTGGCCCTTGCTAAGGAGCTTACACGGGAATCTGAAGAATGTGACTCGAGGAAAAAAAAATATGAATACATCCTCTTTGAACTTTGCAAATAGTTTAGCAGCTGTTCCTGTAGAGATAGCTCCGACTTTGCTGCAGAGTGAAATGCTAATTCAGCCATTAGCATCCAATGGGGTACCTGTCAGAGGAATCCGCCAGCAGCTCCGGGTCCCAGCTCCAGAATCCCGTCCCTCAGTGGGAGTTTCTCCATTAGCAGATCTCAAGCAGAGCTCCCCAGCAAGGTTTAAAAGGGCTGCCTGATTTGACAGAAATTAAAAGAAATTGAGTGCTAGATTGGAGCGAGCTCTGCTAATTCCCTAGGAGGATTTTCCCCTGGCATGGACAGCCCGGTCCCAGCCTGTGCCACCCACAGCCCTCCTCTGTCACCATGGGCCAGATCTGCTCAAGAGCAGGTGACAGCAGCCCTGGTGACTGGCCTCCCTCAGGGGGATTTCCTGGGGGTGATAAGCCTGGAGACTCTCCGGGGAAGTTGCTGGATTCACTCTCCTCTGCCCATTTCTGTTCTTCCCTCTCCGAGCACCTCCTGTTCCCGGTGGTACTTTGGTGAAGAGGAGGTTGGATTGGAGCCAAGCAATGGTGGAGACCACAGAGATCAATGCAAGGTGGCAGCTGCAGGAATCTCTGGGACCAGCTTCATTTTGTCAGCAAATCCAGCCACAAAGTCAAAGCCCTGGGCAGGTGTTTCCATAGGCCCTGGGAGCTGAGAGCAGAGGAACCAAGGAGCTCCCAAGCAATCTGCTGGGTGATCCCCGGGCTAACCCAGAGCTTCCCAGCTGAAATGAGCAGAGATTGGGCAAACCCAGCATTTTCAGTTGAGTTCTTGAGTCTGGGACACAAAGGTACCAGAGGTGAGTTCTTGCTCGTGCTTCACCAGGACCAGTTCAGTAATGCTGGGTGACTCCATGGCCAAGCACAAATGGGATTTTCTGACACAAATGTACAGCCTGGAGAAAAACACAGCTCCAGGGATCAAGTCACACTCCAGGGGTAAATTACCCAGCAGAAGAATTGCCTGCTTAGCAGAAAGTAATAGATCACCCATTTAATCAGATCCATCTGCTCATTGAGCCTGGTCCATCAGCTGCTGACAGGACACTGCAGGGTGTGTGGTGGGACAGGGGTGTTGTGGGCCAGCTGTAGAGCTGTTTTGTGGAAGAGCCACCAGAGGGAGAGATCCCACAGGAACAGCCATGCTACAAACTGCCCAGTTCCAGCTTTGCACCGAGCTGTCAGCACCAGAGCCACAGCAGGCTGCACTTTCCTCCTGCAGCCCCAAAGCCCTGGCAGTGAGGGCTGGAAGGGTCCAGGCAGTTGCCCTGGCCTGGAAGGAGGTTTCAGCATCTTCTGGGCATCGAGGAAAGCCATGCACCAGAGAGGGATCAAAGCACCAATCCCAAACAGAGCTTCAAGAGAGGTCTGGTGGAGAGCAGGATAACGATGGGGGAGGATGGGAAAGGTCAGATCTGCTTTTAACAGCTCCACGACTGTTACTGTCCTTCTTGGAGAGCAAGATCAGTGGTTTGGAAGGTGAATGGTGTGTGGTTTCCATTGGAGGTTAGGGTTTGGGTTTGTCAAACTCCTGTTCCTTTTGGAATCTTCAGTGGATTGTCCTGGCAATAAGCTTGTGCCCTCGTATGGAGCGAGGGTTAACTCCCACCCCATGAAGTCAAGGCAGTGGAGAGCAGGAACCTCTCAGGATGCTTTCACCAATGGCAATTCCTGCTTCATTGCAGGCTCTTCCATTCATTCTCCAAAGGAATTGCTTCACAGCTCTGTGTCTCCACCAGGATGAAGCAGGAGCTCTCCTGAAACCATGCAAATAGTTCCCACAGCCAGAGTCTTCCCTGGAGGTGCCCTCAGGGATGTTGACCTCAAGACATACAATCCAGACCACAGGTTTTATTCTGGAACTGTAGCTTCGGTTAGTTGGTTGTAATGGTGGGAGGGACAGAATAAGGCTTGAAAGGCATACAAAATGGGATGCAAGGAGCAAAGGAGGATCTGGGAAGGAATAAGGACGACCTGTCCACGTTCCCTATTTGCCTTTCCAGTGGTGTGTGGAGAGAAAGGGGAATGTGGCAGGGAGAACACGTGGCTTTGAGACATCTTGTGAATAAGCCATAAGTTATGGTGATCTGAAGACATATCTTGCAGGAAAGTGTATAATAGTTACAAGAAAAACCCTGCAGACTTACAAGCAGAATAAAAATCAAATTTACACATTAGGGAGAAGAAAAAAACCAGTTGAGGAATCATAGAAAGAAGGGCAAGGAGAGACTTAAGAGGTCAACCAGACCATACTGATGCCTGAAGTCAGGATCATCTCTACTTAAGCCATTCCTGATGGATGTGTTCCTAATCTGTTCTTAAACCCTCAGCGATGGAGATTACACATCTCCCCAGGCAATGTCTTCCCGTGCTTAATTATCCTTACTGCTCCCAAGGCTTCCCAGTGCTTACCCAACATTTCCCTTGGTGCAATTTAAGCCTATTTTGCCTCTTTTCCTACATGCAGAGCATCACCCCCTGCCTCCTTTCCTACATCATGGTGGCTCCTCTTGGTCTTCCCCCCCAGCTTTCCTCCTGGACACCTTTCCTGCACTTCCCATCTCTCCTCTCCTGACGTTCTAACTTTTTTATGAAGCAAAACGCCCCAAACTCCACCTGGGATTGCAGCAGAGACCTTCCCACTTGGGGTCAGTGCACCCCTCATTTTTTTGGGGTAGAGTTTGAGCTCCTGCCCTCGTTCCCCAGGCTTGGGAAGCAGGATTCCTGCTGGAGCAGGAGGGCTGGCATGCAGAGGTTACAGAGAACAGCTCCAGCTGTCACTCAGGGCCTGCGCGACACGGAACCGCTCGTGGGCGTCAGCGGGGTTTGCAATAATTGTCTTCTCTAATTAACTTGTTATCAAACAAGAACATTTCATTATGCTACAATTACTGGCTGCTTTGCTGAGACACAGAGGTGTCAGGATTACGATCCCGACATATGCTTCACACAGCTCTGATTTTTTTGTTTTCATAATCACTAACCATTTTTATTTCCTCCCCCCCTCCCTCCAACCCACCCACTCATTTAATGACTAATGAATCCTCCTGCTAATGAATAAGGAAAATAAATCAGTGGGCATGGCAGGTTAGGAGGAAAAACATGCAAAATGTTTTGAGGATCCTTAAATCTGATAAATTACTTCAAAATTAAAATCCCTGGGAGAAAATGGGATTTAATTAGAAAGTAACGTGGTTTTGTCAATGTTTAAATTGAAATTGTAAAGGTTATAAATGCTGCACTAGAGCTGCCTTTACACAGAGGATTTGTGAGGAGCTTTGTTCAGATCCGTGGTGATTCCCTGGGGACAGGCAGCTCAGTGTCCTTGATGGAGCCCTGTGTAGGTGCAGGGCAGGACTGCAAAATTCCCAACAGGAGACCCTTAGGGATGGTTCTTTGCAATGAGGGTGGTGGCACAGGTCACCCAGAGCAGCTGTGGCTGTCCCTGGATCCCTGGAAGTGTCCAAGGCCAGGCTGGACAGGGCTTGGAGCAGCCTGGGATAGTGGAAGGTGTCCCTGCCCAGGGGTGGATCAAAACGGTGCCTTCAACTCAAACCATTCTGGGATTCTATGATTAAAACCCAGATAATCCACCAGGAATCTTCCAGAACTTCCAGCTCACCAGAGAAACATCAGAGAGCACAGTCCCTGAGCTCACCCCATCAGCCTCCTTGGCAGCCCTGCTGGTGGCCAGGCTTGAGCCAGGGCTGGCCCAGGGAGCACAGAGGCTCCTGCCTGGAGCAGTCCCCCGTCCCCTCAGCAGAATGAGCCACTGGCTGCCCCTGCCCAGTCCTGCACCAGACCCCACCCAGCAGCACATCCCAATACAAGAGCTCTAAAAGAGACAAGAACAGATGAAGAGTGGCATGAAAAAAAGAGTTTCGCAGGAAAAGCAAGTGATGGGGATGAAGATAGGCACAGACTTTATTGGCTATTTATTTATTTGCATTTAGTTTTAGGAAGTCTCATTTACCTGTCCTTTCACTGTCCAGAAATTGCAGGTTTTGCTCCAGGCAAGTCTTGCAATAATTAAATTTATCTCTACATAGCTCTGAATACTTTGTTTTCCCACCATCCCAGGGAGAAAGAAAAAAAAAAATCAAAACTACTCTTGTATTTTGCTGTTATAGAGGAAAAATAATTTAAAATGTTCTCCATAGGGCAGCATCCAGCTGTGGCCACTCTTAAACACTGAGATACAGGAATTCCTATTTCATTGCTGTGAGGGCATCAGGTACCACATTTAAGAGCAGCCACCAGATCTGCTGCTGAACACAACAAATTCTGTGGTGCTGTGATGGGCACAAACCTCCTCCAGTGGAAGGTGTCCCTGCCCATGGCAGGGGGATGGAACTGGAGGAGCTTTAAGGTCCCTTCCAACCCAAAGCACTCTTTGATTCTATAATAAAAGATCTGGAGATTGTAGAGAAAGGTAATAGCTTTTATTAAGGGAACTGATACTGTTTGAAGAAATAGTTACTTTTCACAGGCAAACTCTTCTTCAGGCTGACATTTTGAAAAGTAATTTTGTTCTGAATGGAGCAAATGTAATATTTCCTGAATGCCATAAAGCCAAAGACAAACGTAGAGAAATGCTCCATTTCAGAAAATTGCCGTCTGAGACCTCCAGTGTGTCGAGTCAAAACGTTTCATTACAGGACTCACTGTGATTTAGCAATGAAAATAAGGCTTTCAATCCATTTTTAATAGAATTTATCTGTACTGATTTTAAACTCGCATTCAGTTCAACTGCTGGAAGGTTACTCTCCCTTCAGAGGTCAGTGTTGGGCAGGAGTCTGCCATGGCCATGGAAATTTGCAGGGGAAATAAGCTAAATCATAGAATTGTGGGATTGTTTTGGTTGGAAAATACCTTCAGGATCATCCTGTCCAACTGTCAGCCCAGCACTGCCATGGCTACCACGTCCCCCAGTGCCACAGCCATAGGTCTTTTACACACCTCCAGGAATGGTGGCTCCACCGCTTCTCTGGGCAGCCTGCTCCAGGGCTGGGCAACCTTTTCCATGGAGAAATCTTTCCCAATATCCAACCTAAATCATCCTGGGCAGAGAATGTGCCCACCAGGCTTCAGCATTTCAACTGCTGAAAGCTGTTGCTGGTTTTAAAGCTGAATTAAATACATGCAAATCTGTTCTAATTGAAATCAACTTTCAGTGCATCACTTGAGGAAGGCTTTGGGTTTCCTGTGGAGAAGAGGGTTGGTGGGTATTTTCCTGGGAGTTCCTGCCTTTATCCTGAAATTTTTATTCTGTTTTAAAATACTCCTTTACTCAGTTTAATCTGTGTAATCCCATGGGGACTCACTGCTGGGGGCAGATTGGATCACACCATTATTTATTGAAGGTCTTCCCCTCCATGTGGAGGACCAGGATCCAGGCAGGAAGGGGAGCAGCACTGACATGATCCTGAGGCATCTCTCATTATGGGCAAAGATGGAAAAATAAACCATAATTCACTCCTCCAAATCTTTTATTTTTTTCTTAGGGAAGTGAACTCTCCTGGTACTTGCTGCTTCCCTGCAAGCTCCAGATCTCCAAGTCATAACACGAGGCAAAAATCTCAGTTTTTGTAAGATCAGAGAGCAGTTCCCAGCTGTCCAGACTGCAGGGGAGAGCTGGGGTTCTAAGCATTAAAAGATTCATATTGGGAAAGCCAAGAAAACAAATGGATAATTTAGGAATTCTGACTGTCTCACATGTTTTTAAGCTAGTCATCATCACAGAATCATAGAACGGATTGAGTTGGAAGGGACTTTAAAGATAGTCCTGTCATTTGAGGATTTGGGCTTTTGTCTTGCTCTTCCAAGAGCCTGGATCACTCTTTACTCTGCTTCCTGTTAGGAAGGGATTTCACTGTGTTCACCTGACAAAATCAGACTGTGTCTCTTACACATACCTGTCTAAACACACAGACCACTCTGACCAGAGATCCCAGCACAGGATCAGATCAAAAATCCCAGCATGGTCCAATCCAGGGGCTTCATTTTCTTGGTTTGGTGTAAATTCCCCTGCAGCAGAACTGAGTTTTCCATGCACCCAGCCCCACTGAAGGGGGCTCCCACTGAGCAGCCCCCTGTTCCCTCTACTAATGATCTTCCATCCCTTGGTCCTTTCAGGCATACAAGAGGAAAACAGAAGCTGCCAAGAAGGAGTACCTGAAAGCCCTGGCCGCGTACCGGGCCAGCCTCGTCTCCAAGGTACAGCCACGCTCACAGACAGGTTACAGCTCACAAGAGCCTCCAGGGAGGAGCACATCTATCAGAAATGCTGTGTAATTGTGATATCAGAGCTGATGCCAGCACTAGCACCTTCCCAAGGGGCTGAAAGAGGGGCTCTGTGGCATGGTTAGGGCAGGAGCTGGGCTGTCATTGCCTTTAGAGCCCTGCAGTGAGACCCAGCTTTGGATGGGATCAGCAGCAGGAGGGTTTCATCAGTGTCCCTGTGTGGGGTGAAGGGGTCCCTGCTGCTTGTCCCCACTGTTCCTTGCCTGCTTTTGGGGTGTGAGTGCAGCAAAGGGGTCAGGAGGACAAGGTGGCACCAGGGACTGGCCCAGGGGAAGGGGACGCCCAGCACTGGGCTCACTGCTACCAGCATGCTGCTGCACCCTGCTCCATCCTCTTGGGCTGTCCCACCTGATCAGGACCCCAGGTGTTGCTTCTCCTGTGCATGCTCAGCCTAGACCAGATTTTTAGGGAGTTTTAGGGAATTTTTACAGAGTTTTATGGAGTTTATAAACCCCATAATTATGGGTTGATGAGATGTGGACACGTGGGTGCTTACCACACTGCAGCCAGGCCAAACCCAGAGAGCCCATTCCAGTGCCTAACAGAGACATTTCAGGGCACTTCAGGCTCAGACAGGAGCTCTCAGTGCTGCAAGACCACCCTGGGGAGCAGTGATGGGCCCAGTCTCCTAGATGTGGGTGCCCATCCCAAGGGACCTCCCAGCTTGCCCTCCTCCACTCCTCCAGAGAGGGGACACAGCATTTGCTGCCTGGGAGTTTGGGGGAGCTCCTGTGGAGCTCAAAATCTTCCTGGCTCAGGGGTAATGGTGCCCTTGGGTAGTGAGTGGTCCCCCTTCAAAGCTACTCCTTGCTAGCACACCACATCCTCAGAGCCTAATCACCACATTCAGCTGCCTTGGAAATGAAGTGATCTCCCAAACCACCCCTGACCTGCAGCATCCGTGTGGAGATGGGGAGCTGGAAAGTCTCAGAGCCCCTGTGCAGACCAGGAGCTGCCAACTTCTCAACAGAACAGCAGCAAGGACAGAAAAAGGGGATGGGAAGGGCTTGTTGAGGATTTAAAACTCTTGTTGGTTCCTCTGGAAGCCTCTGAGGGTCTGGTCTTGAACGTGCCTCTCAGCAGTGTAGGGCAGGAGTTGTGGAAGGCATGGCAGTTATGGAGGTGTGTGCTCCATGGCTTTGGGTTTTTTCTCAATTTCTCCAGTTTGCTCTCCTGCAAAACTTTGTTTTGAGCACAGCAACACAGTGTGGTCTTGACTGCTGGGTGAGAAAGGATCAGGACTATCACCACAGGGCCCATCACAGGACAAAACCCTCATTGTCCAACCCAGAAAATTTCCCCTTGTCCTTCTCTCCTTCCTGCCAAAATGATGCCACGATTGTCCTGTGCATTATAGACCCACTAGGGCTGCAGGGATGCACAGGATGGGGAAAGCAGAGGGTTCACAGACCCATTTGTATTCTGCTGGAAGCAGGATGGGTTTGTCAGCCACCCAAAGCAGTGAGCTGCTGGTGGGTAGTTTGCCTCTGCACTGGTTTGATGCCTGGTGAAGGCTGCCCTAGAACAGAGGCTGGACAGAGCTAAAGAATAAAGCAGAGATTTATTAAAAGCCCTCAGTGGATCCACCTTGGGCAGCACAAGAGCCCAGCCAGGGCTGCACCCAAGATGAACCAAAATGGTCCCAAAATGCACGAGCGCTCACGGGGTCTCTCCCTTGGATCAGTTCTGCTCCATTTGCACCTTGCAGTTCATTGTCCCATTCCAGCTCCAGCCCAGGCACTCCCATCCTGCTTGTTTTTCTCTCTCCAGCCCACGCTGTTTGTGCTCTTGGGCTGAGCTTTGGATCATTTGTCCTTGGTGCCCAGCTGGAGAGGGAATTGTTTTGTCTCCCTGCTCTGTGCAGAGAGCTCACCATCCCCTCATATGAAGCCCCGACCCACACACTAAAGCAGCACAGGATCTGAAAAATATGAAAGCTAAAACCTGAGGCATCAGGTTCATTCCCCCTGATGTTCCAGGCTCTGCCAAAGGCACAGTTGAGTTGCTGGGCTTTAGTTTTCCAGCTCTGGATGCTGCACCCAGTCTGTGGGCACCCAGCTGCTGCAGGGCTGGCAGTACACGGGGCAGGTGGGAGAGGAGCAGGATCCGTGGGGGGCTCTCTGCACTGATGGATATCTCGGGATGCATATCGATGTTTCCTCTTTCCCTTCCTCACCTCCTCCCACTCTGTTTCCCCACAGAGCTCTGCCGACCAGGGGGAGACGAAAAGCACCCAGAGCACCCCCCCTTCCAAGATGATCCCCCCCAAGCAGCCCATGTACCCCATGCCTCCGCAGGCATCCTCTCCCTACCCCGGCCTGGGCTCCTTCCTGTCCCCGTCGGAGCTGCAGAGCTACCGCGGCCACCCGCACGCGGGGCTGTCGCGGAGCCTGCCCTCCAAGCCCCTGCTGCCCAGCATCAGTGCCTCCCCCCCGCCCTCCTTCCAGATCAGCCCCCCGCTCCACCAGCAGCTGTCCTTGCACCACCCGCAGAGCTCGCTCCTGCCCCAGCCCCTCAGCATGCAGCAGGTCCCCCAGCAGCCCCTCCTGTCCCCCCCCATGGCACTACAGGTACAGCCCCCCATCAACGCCTCGCCGCCCGGCCAGCAGGTCAGTGCTCGGGGCTCTCTGGGGCTGGGCTGGTGTCCCCAAGGGAGGGAATGGAGCACCAGGAGGGGCTGAGGGAGCTGGAAAGGGGCTCAGCCTGGAGAAAAGGAGGCTCAGGGGGACCTTGTGGCTCTGCACAGCTCCTGACAGGAGGGGACAGCCCCAGCTTGGGCTCTCGGGATATAAATTTAATTAAACCCACCCCAAAAAATGGGGAAAACCGATCAGCTTTCAGCTGGAGCAGCCCCTCAGTGTCCTTGCAGAATTGCCAGTGGTGGCAGCTCGTGGGGACAGTGTTGCTTGTGTGGCTGCCCTTGTTCCTGAGCACTGGGGTGGGGAACTCAGCACTGCTCTGGACACTGCTTTGGTGACCAGACTGCAAAAAACCCAAAGGCTTTTGTGGCTGTGGAGGGTACACAGCCCCGAGGAGGGGGGTCCTGACAAAAAGAGCAGGGAAAAGGGATGTCAAATGTGCTGCTGCACTGATGCCATGTCTGAGCTTGGACCTCCCTCTGTCCCTGGGGCTCCTCCCGTGCTCTGAACTGACAGGTTTTGGGGACAATGCCTGTAAATATGATTATGCACTATCATTAAATCCATAGTTCTCCTGCTTTGTATGCCCCAGTAACCCTCCTTTTCCTCTCCACCCTGCAGGACTTCTCCCATATTTCACCTGAGTTTCAGAACAGTGTTGGACCCCGTTCTCCTGGTGCATCAAACCCCCCAGGAAGCACTGAGTGGGACAACGATTACCCCAGCAGGGAGTGTGGGGTCAACCACTGCAGGCCAGTAGACAAAGCAGCTCTTTGCTAGTGCACATCTGGGCTGTGACAGTGCCCAACAGCTCACTGCCTGCCCTAAAATGTAAGGCCAGTTGTGCTCAGGGAAGCTCAAGGCTCCCTCATGCCTGTAGGTTCACTGAAGTGATGCTATGGAAGCAGGTAGCTTAAAAATCATGGATAAATTCTTCATTGGATATGAAAAGTTGTCTCTTTTTTTTCCCTTTTTTATTTATTTCCATTCCATGGGAGGGTTAGACACATTTCTTTCTGGAGCAGTCCCCCCAGCAGAGTTCCTGGAGGTTTGAAAGCAGCCATGTCCATAAGGGCAGGCCTCAATGTGTCCTTCCAGTGCTTAAAGAGTCTTAATAGAAACTTAGAGAACAACTAATTGCCAAGGCAGATAATTATAGAACAAGGGGGAATGGCTTTAAACTGAAAGAGAAGAAATCTAGATCATATGTGAGGAAGAAATTCTTCCCTGTGAGGGTGGGCAGGCCCTGGCACAGGGTGCCCAGAGCAGCTGTGGCTGCCCCTGGATCCCTGGAAGTGACCAAGGCCAGGCTGGATGGGGCTTGGAGCAGCCTGGGACAGTGGAAAGTGTCCCTGTGCATGGCAGGGGATGGATTGAGACGGGCTGTAAGTCCCCTTCCAACCCAGACTCTTCTGTGGTTCTGTGATAAGCAATGTTCTTCTGTTCCTAAAGCAATTGCTCTTATCACTGAGGCCACATCCTCCCGTAATTGTCTCTGCCAGCAGGACCCTTACCATTGCTGGGGCTGGTGTACAAATCCTCAATCCTCCCGAGCCACACAATGCTCCATCCCCCTGCAGCACACAGGAGAGCCCCACTGACATCTGCACACATCTTCCCCTTATGCCCTCCCTACAAGCTCTGACATGAGTGTGCCAGCGTGAAGGTCCCTTTAATGCTGCTGGGAATCCCCAGTAAATGAAAACATCAAGGTAGTCTTAAAGCTGAGAATGGGGCGTGTGTGGAAGTCATTTCCAGCCTCTGCCTAGCCCACTGCTCTTGGCTCAGCTGCAATGGTTTGGAGGCTCTCTTGTGCTCTCTAGAACATTCCTGGGGTTCTCTGTGGGAGCAGGCTGGGAATGAGGCTGGGTATGGTTGGAGTATTGATTTCCCTCAAGTGCTGGAACACGATGCTTTCACCAGAAATAATAACCAGCTCCCAGGCTTTTCAGAGCACGGCTCCTGTCTGTGCCAGCAGAGCACTCACTCTGCTGGGCTGGGCACAGAGTGTACAGACATTTATTTCTTCCAGGGCAATAAATAACTGCCTGATCCATTACAATATCCCTCTGTCTGCCTGCCCTGGGGGCTCAGGGACATGGATAGGTCTGACCTTCGCGTGCTCATTCCTGAAGTCTCTGCAGCCAGCCTGGAAGAAGGAACATGACCAGGACCTGATTGTAAAAGTCACTTCACGTGTGGTGGGCAAACTGCTGAAGGTGCTTGGGGGGCTGTGGCACATGGATCCCGATTTCCAGAGGTGCTGGGCAGATCCCAGGAACGAACTCCCCTACAAATAAGCATCACTTCTTAAGGGATCAGCTGGGAAAACATTTTATTCCCTCTGCAAATCCCACTGCCTGGGTCCCACACAGAAAGCCCAGGGCACTCCAGAAACAGGTGAAATGTTCCCAAAGCAGTGGGCACTGAGTTCTGTGTTGCTAAAACAAGCTCTGTGACATCTGGCTGGAGTGCCACTCTGTAAGCAGAGGGCCCATGCAATTCATGATCAAAGCTCATGCATTTCATGCCTTTGTCACAGCAGAAATATCAAATTTCATGGGTTTATCGAAGCTTCCTGGAAAAAAATAAGTCATTCTAAAACCAGACAGATTATGCAGAGACTTCCAGATAATTATTAGAGTAGATAATAGCAAGGAACTCAGATGGATAGAGATCAGTCCTGCAGAAAGTGCTTAGTGCACTGAAAATTTCATAGTGTCTGCTGAGGAAGGAGCCATCTCCTGTGACTAAGGGCACAGCAGCTGCTGGCAGACAGTGCCCAAAGCTGGATTGTTCTCGTTTATTGTAAAGCCTGGTGTGCCAGCAGTGCCCTCACCTCCTGCTTCTGCTGCCCTGGGATTTGCAGCCTCGGTGCCCCCTCTGCATCACCCGGAGCAGTCCCAGACAGCTGCAGCTCCTGTGCCTCAAGCTCGCTCACAAGCCAAGAGAAGAGATGATCTCGATCTCCTCATCCAGGGCAAGGAATGATGGGGCAAGGGGAATGGCTTCCCACTGCCAGGGCAGGGTTAGATGGGATATTGGGAAGGAATTCCTCCCTGTGAGGGTGGGCAGGCCCTGGCACAGGGTGCCCAGAGCAGCTGGGGCTGCCCCTGGATCCCTGGCAGTGCTCAAGGCCAGGCTGGATGGGGCTGGGAGCAGCCTGGGACAGTGGAAGGTGTCCATGGGAACAAGATGAGCTTTAAGGCCCATTCCCACCCAATCCACTCTAGGATTCCATGACCTCCCTGACTCTTCTCCTTTCTCCAGTGCACTTTGCGCTAATTTCCAAGCGCCATTCAAAGTTGTCACTGGGCTCCTCCACAGCACCTTTCATTAGCTGGGTGGGTCCAACTCTCAACAGATCTTGGGCACAGCAGTGATAACAGGAGTTGTCTCCATGGGTTTGGTCCATCAGTGCTGCCCTAGGTATATTTGGGAAGTCTCTGGACCATGTAATGGCCCATTTCAACCTCAGAAGTGCATTTGGCTTAATTGCAATTAAAGCAGCACTGTGAGGAGCAAAACCTGGCTGGAAAGAGAAGGGATTGTTCCTTGATGGGATGTGACTCAGCTGCAGAGTCCCAGATTCCTGGATGAGAGGATCATCCCAACCTCCCCAGCACACAGACAGCCCTGTTGGGTTATGAATTTTATTTCATGTCTAACCTTGATATTTCTTTAGCTTCCAACATCTGTTGGCACTGGGTTAGCTGGGGTAAAACCTCCCAAGCCTCGTTTTCTTTTGTGTTTGTCATCCAGATAACTTCTGAAAAACTGACAAGGTTGTCTTTTTCTCTGTCCTTCTCTATCTAATAAGGGAACTGCTGTAGGGATTTTTGTTTCCCAGCCTATCCTTGCTAGTTAAAATGCCATCAAATGACACTTCTTCCCTCATGCCCTGCAAATTCTGGGATCCTGTGAGCAGACACTCCTTAATTCATAACTCAGCCATGCTGGAGAGAGAGTTTTAAATGTTCCTTACCTCCTGCTCTCCCTATTCTTAATGACTTCGTGCTTACTGACTTCCATCCAATTTTCCTGGCTCTTTCTGGGCTGAAGCCCAAGCTGTCCTAGATTGTGAGCAAAGACATGGGGAGCATTTCTCAGCTCCTGCTTGGTGTTTGACTATCACTTCCCACAAGTGACTGCAGCACACAATTTCAATGCTTTTTTTGCCACCACATCACAAACTCCTTTCCTAGTCCCCTGTCTCCCTCACCTGACAGCCTGATTCTGGCACTTGTTCTTCCCCAGGCACTGAATTCCTCGATTCCACAGTGATTTTCTCCAAGGGAGCTGCCTCACCTCCACCAGAGGTGCAGCTTGGTTTACAATCACGTGCAAACTTTTCTTAATCCCAAATTCAATCTTAACTCCTCAAAGCACCTCCCTTGTTTTTTCTGCCTTGTTTTCTGATTACAGATCTCTCCACACCTCTCCAGGGTTGTGTCTTTTCCATCCTAAAACATTCTATGATTTACCTTTGTCCCCTCACACACAGGTATTTTTGGGATAACACTGAACTGGATTCATCTTTCTGTCCTTCCTCTTGTTTTAAGGCATGGATTAGATTCTTTTTGTCATCCTTTAGCAACTTTTCCCCCCTCTTCCCCCTCTCATTTAGGCTAAAAGATGGGACACTGTCCATTGCACCTTGTGCAGGCACAAAAACCCATGAACAGCCACTAGATCCAGACATTTATAACCTCCCTAGTTCCTTCCAACAATGAAGTGATCCTCTCCAAAGGGGGGAATTTTCCAAATCAGCAGCTAAATGAGCAAACACTATAAAAAGGCAAAGATAACCCATCACAACTGCACTTAGTTTGGATTCAATTATTTATGGTAATACTTTGTAATGAACTGGGAAATGTTCTGTAGTGTGCTGTGTAAAATTAATGAAGTTTTAGGACTGGAATACCTCGCTGCTGCTCAGTGGCATTAAATCCTTTCTGAGTGCAGGAGGGGAGACTGTGCATTTGAAATGCAGATTATAAAATGTGGAGATTAGCAGAGGGTGGGCTCTTGCCTCTATCAGAAGACAGCTCCATCAACAACAGCCCTGCTCTGCTGTCTGCCCCTTCCCTATTATTCCACTCACAAACACACCCACACCAGAAGCTCCCAAGACTTTTAACTTTAACTTTTAACACTTTTGAAGGCCAAGATGTCTTTATGGAGCTGATGATGTTTCCATCGAGTATGTGCAGGTGATAAAGCCCATTGAAAGTCCTGAATCTCAGAGCAAAAACCCCACAGATCATCAGCCAGGGGAGAGGGACTTCAGCCACTTCTCTCTCTACTATGTCCCCACAAAAGAGCATCTGGGCTCCCTCTCTGGGCTCTCCTTATGTAGTGTGAGAATGAGCATATTTGATCCAAAATTAACTCTCTAAACCTCCTTGGCTCAGCCTCGGGTGTGGTGAAGCAGGGGATGGTGGCCCCGGGGCTGATCCCAGGCAGAGCATTCCAACATCCTGCTGATGGGACCTGCAGGGACCCCCAGAGCTGGCCCTGCCCTGCAGCCCCACCAAGCCAGAGGAAGAAACTGATGTTGTAGCCCTTATAGCTGAAATTCAGGAAGAAATAAAATTGCATCCAACTCTCAGGGGAACCTTCCCAATCTCCTCAACTCCAGCCTGAAATTTAGGGTTGGAGTTAGGGTTAGCCCCTAGGGTTAGGGCTAGGCCAGGGCTATCCCCTGATGGAGGGTGTAGCCAGGTGAGGGTTGGGCTCTTCTCCCGGGTAACGAGGGACAGGACAAGATGAAACAGCCTCAAGTTGCACCAGGGTATTGGGTACTCTGATTAGATTGGGTATGTGGAAAAAAAAATTGCAGGGAAAGAGTGGTCAAGCATTGGAAGAGCTGCCCAGGGCAGTGGTGGAGACACCATCCCTGGGGAGCTTTAAAAGCCTTGTGGATGTGACACTTGGGGACATGGTTTGGCAGTGGTGGGACAATGGTTGGACTTGATCTTAGAGGAGTTTTCCAACCCAAATGATCCTGCTGTGGTCCCTCTGTGTGCAGCCCACCCTGTGTTTTGTGCCCTTGATGCCTTTTGCAACTTGTAAATGAAACAGCACACCCTTTTGAGATTATATTAGTATAGGAGGTGATATGAAAGCTGGTCTTTGTTGCAGGCCTTCAGGGGCAGTTATGGAAAAATGTCCACAAAAACCCACCCCCACGGGGTGCAGGCAGTTTTATAAGTTTGGTAAATTAGCATAATTGACAAAAAGCACCAAATGAAGAGCACGAGTGGTGATGCAATTTCCACCCGTGGGTCAATCCCCTTCTAAGTCTTCCCCCCCTCACATGGGCCTGGTACTGTGTTGATGAAAATGTGTCTGAAGATCTGCTTTCCCACCTTGGTTGCCAGGGAGAACCAAGATAGGACGGGGGCTTTGGAATATGTTTTGTCTTTCTACCTAGGGAAAGGGCATGGAAAACTACAGGGAAAACCAGCCACTAACTCAACAGGTGACAAATATGTGTGTAAAGAATACAGAGAACATATTGATGCCTTGGAGAGGCTACTAGAACAGAGGCTAGACAGAGTTAAAAGAATAAAGTAGGTATTTATTGAAGGCCTTCAATGGATACACCTTGGGCAGTGCAAGAGCCTGGCTGAGCCTGCACCCAAGATGGATGATGGTCATGAGTTTTTCACACAGATATAAGTTTGGTCTAATTGCATGTCAGGGGTTAATTGTCCAATTACAGCTTCGGGTAATGAAGTCACATTCCCCCAGTTTGCTCCCCCCAGGTCACTTTTGTTTATACTTTTTGGGCCTGAGGCTGCAATGATGCCCTTGGTTCCCATCTGGGAAAGGATTGTTCTGTCTGACTAAAATGTGAAGAGATCTTACTGACACTCTGCATGGAGTTCAGAGTTATACACTGGTGCAGGATCTGGAAAATATAAAAGCTAAACACTTACGGCATCAATATGAAAGAAAAAAAGGTAAAAGTGAAAATGGCATCACCCTAGAAGCCACGGCATGGCACAAACCGCGTGCCAGCTGTGCCAGCTGTGCCAGCTGTGCCAGCCCCTTCCCTGCTGTCTCACTGCCTCTGCTTTCTCTTACAGCATGCTGCCAAGGGACAAGGCACTCTACCTCACCTAAGGCTCAGCACCCCTTTGGGAGGAGGCTCAGACGAAGGACACTTGAGAGGGTCAATCCTACAGCCCCGCGGGAGGCACGGGCGGGTCGGACGGGCGGCGCAGCTGCCACCGCACCTCGGCGCTGGCTTCGTTTCCAGGCTCTAAGAGCAGTTTTCTTTTTTTTTTTCCTTTTCTTTTGGAACTCTAAAAAAAAAAAATAAGTCTACTTTCTGTGGATTCCCCCCCCCCCAAAAAAAAAAGAAAATAAATACCCCACCTCGTAAATCGCAAAGAACAAAAAAATTAATAAAGAGAGAAAATTCAAATAAAAATAATAAAATAAGCGCAAAACCAACAAAAAATACTGAAGTTAAACTAAGGACACCGTTTTTCTGCTTGCCATCAGCTTAGCTACGGACTATTTTCCTAGTGAACTGCTTTTAGACGCAGCATAAACCCAGGTCTGGTGTCCTGCAGCATTAGGCCAGCTCAGTAGGAGGATGCACTCTTTTGACTTGCTAACAGCACTAAACTTTGTGCAAGAAAATGTGAAGTTTGTGTGAATATTGTACATGCAAAGGCCTTGGACGGTCTGGCGAAAAAAAATTACAAAAATAAATAAAAACTATTGCTAGGTAGGTGGGGGAGAGAGCAGAAGGCAAACTACGAGAGGACAAATGTGAAAGAGATCATGAAAATATAATTTGTTGGATAGTTGTAAGTAGTTTACTAAGTGTTTTAGAGCTGTGCTAAAGACATCTTTAAGATTTTTTTGTGAAAGAAATTAGTAGTTTACTTTATAGTAAAAGCATTTTATATTAATTGTAGCACATTTTTTAGTTATACATAGAAGGGAGATGTGTATAAAAAAACAACAAAAAAAGCCTGCCAAACTTGTTTCTATTATTTGTACAGCAAGAAATGGACAATTTATATCCATGTTGTATGGCATTATTATTTTTTTCCGGCCATATGTCCATCTATTTAAAAAATTGCTGACAATGATTTTTGTCTATTTATGAAAAATTAGAGAGCATAATTACAGTTTCTCATAAGGTGCATTTTTGGGGTTTTTTTATTTTTTATTTTGTTTGAGGGCGCTGCTTTGGCAGCACCTGGCACATTCGGTTCACAATGCTTATCTTACCTTTCTTTATAATAAAACGTATGAAAAGTAGAACTGAAACAGTCTCTGCTTTTTCTGGGGGACATCCTGGATGTGGCCTCTGCCTTGTCCTGCCCGGCTTTCCAACCCTTTCTCCTCTCCCACCACATCCTCACCTGCTCTACCCTCTTCTCACTCTGCAATATCAAAGTAATTAATTTCGTAATAAATATGCAATGATTAAAATAAGGAGGGAAAACGGAGCATTATGAAAACCTCCCTGGAGTTATTGCGGTGGGGAGACAGGATTTCCTCCAGGGAGAGCTTCTGAGGTTTATTCTTTGTGTGTGTGGCAGGTCAGTGGCCCTGAGACTCTCAAATCACAGGGAGGAGATTTCCAGCCCAGGAATAAGGTGTGGAAGGGATCATCACAGGGGGTTTTGGTGCCTGTGGTTTGTCACCTTTCTCTGAAGGAAGGTGCCACCCATGATGTCCATCCCCCTGCAGCCCAGCAGGCAGCCCCAGCTCTGTCACCTTTGGGTCCCTGTGGCCGTGGATTTGGAGCCCTTTGGAGGCCTCCACTGAGAAGGTTTGAGGGGCAGCAGTGTGGGGAGCCACTGAAAGGTGACCTTGCCAATTTAGGGGCAGCTGTGCAAAGCCACAACCACATTTTGACAGCTTTCTGGCCACCTCCCTACATTTCTGCAGGGCTGCCTCTGCTTGTCTCAAAGGGCTGGTGGCTGCTCTGGGGCACCACGGAGGGCACAGTGACCCATCTCCAGCCTTGGGCACATGGAGCCATCTGGAGAATGGAGGGCAGTTGGCTATTAGAGAGCCCAGAGCATTAATGAGAAATTGTGGGGCTTTCCAAACCACTCTAATCCCTACTAATCTCTAAATTTGCATGATGGCAGCTGTGCTTAAATGGTATTCCAGCTGTTGGCTAATTGTCATGGAGCTGGAATTGCTCCAGGGAAGCACTGGGAGCTGAGCCTGCCATCCACCATCACGGCTGGCTCACAGACACACAGAGTGGTTCGGGTTGAAGGGATCTTAAAGCCCATCTCAATCCACCCCCCTGCCACCCCCCACCTTCCACTGTCCCAGGGTCCTCCAAGCCTGGCCTTGGACACTCCCAGGGATCCAGGGGCAGCCACAGCTTCTCTGGGCACCTTGTGCCAGGGCCTGCTCACCCTCACAAGGAAAAAATTCTTCCCAATATCCAACCTAAATTTCTTCTCTTTCAGTTTAAATCCATTCCCACTTGTCCTGTCACTATCTGCCTTTGCAATTAGCTGTTCTCCATTTTCATCTGCCTCTTCAAGTGCTGGAAGGACACATCCAACAAAGGGTTCAGCCCAGCCTGGAGGGTCAGGACCTGGGGCCCTGGGCCAGACAGTGGCTGGGGGAGCTTCCCCCTGCTCTGAACCCTGGCTCTGTTATTAACAGCAGTGGAAAATTCAGTAGCCGGATCTCAAGAAGCCTCCAGGCAGGGTGAGCTCTCCCTAAACCCTGCCTGCGTGCCTAACCTCCCTTTAAAAACCTTTAAATTCCAGGCAGATAACCTAAATCTCTCTCCCTACAAAGCAAATCCCTTGCTTTTGAACGTAGGGAAGAATTTATTGCTTTCCTTGTTGTGGTAATTTTTTCCATATTTGAAGAAGGATATTGGCTCCCCTTCACCTCCTCTCCAGCTGCCCCAAAGGCAGGGTGATGTTCCAGGGCAGGATGAGCTGTGGAGCTCCCAGTTCAGGTCAAAGAGCACTGGTTGGATCCTCAAAAGGCTCTGGAACAGCTTGGGGCCAGGGTTTGCAAGGCAGGGCCAGGACCAAGGCAGGCATTCCCAGACTTTGGGCTAATGATGGAGAGGGATGTGAAGAGGCAGGAGCAGGGAGAGCCCTGGCTAACTGACTTTGGTCCATGGACACGTAATTAGCAGTGCTGCAGGGTGTAATAAGGGGTTTAACAAAGCTCAGCAGCAGCAGCATCTCTGGGCTGTCAGCCCTTTGAGCTCTGCCCCAGGAGGGTGCCATGCCTGGCTCCCACAGAAACGGGGAATATCCACCAACATCCCCCTGCCCCACCAGGACACAGCCAGGGTGGTGGAGAGAGTGCTCCTCACCTGTGGATGCTCCTGTGGCACCGCCCTGAGCTGTGCCCATGGCACAGGGCCACCAACGCCCCGGCAGGGCTGGGAGGACACTTTGTTACACCTGTGTTATCATTGCTGAGGAGATGGAAGGGAAGGGAGAACAGCCCCGACAAGCAATACTGAGAGAAGGATCAAAGGACAGGACTTCATCTGACAAACCCAGGCAGGTCCCTGACAGCAGGGGCCTTGTGCCAGCCTTGGGGAAGTCCTGGTCCCCACCCAGGGCACACCTGAACCTTGGCAAGTGTCCCTGTTCCCAAAGGTGCTGGAGTCCGGATGCATGGTGAAGAACAGGAGCTGTAGCCCTGGGAGCTGGCTCAGGGCACCAGGACCCTCAGGCTGGCAGTGCCAGGCACAGGCTGGGTGTCAGACCCAGCACGGGCTGCACAGCACCTCCAGCTCCTCCTCCTCCTGTGCCTCACCAAGGTGGGGCCACCAGAACATCCACACTGCCACCAGGACATGGCCCAGCCACAGAGGCAAGCATGGGATCATGGAATCACTGAAGGGTTTGGGCTGGGAGGGACTTTAAAGCTCATGTCCTCTCACACCCTGCCACGGGCAGGGACACCTTCCACTGTCCCAGGGAGTTCCAAACGTCCAACCCGGCCTTGGACACTGCCAGGGATCCAGGGGCAGCCACAGCTTCTCTGGGCACCCTGTGCCAGGGCCTCAGCACCCTCACAGGGAACAATTTCTTCCTAACATATAATCTAAATTTCTCCTCTTTCAGTTTGATCCCATTCCCCCTTGTCCTGTCACTGCAGTTCCTGAGGAAGAGTTGCTCTCCCCTTCCCTGTAGCCCCTTCACACCCTGGGAAGGTGCTCTGAGGTCTCCTCACAACCTTCTCTTCTCCAGACTGAACAGCCCCAGCTCCCCCAGCCTCTCTCCACAGGGAAGGTGCTCCAGTGCCCTCAGCAACTCCATGGCCTCCTCTGGACTTGCTCCAACAGTTCCCCATCCTCCTCATCCAGGCACCAGAGCTGTACCCAGTGCTCCAGGTGGGCTCTGTGCTGCATGGAACAAGGGCTGGGATGGGAACCTCCTCAGCAGGACCAGCTGTGCTTCTCCTGCCCTCTGCCCACTGCTGTTCCCAGGGGCTGGAAGGGCTCTGCCCACCAAGCAAACATGACATGAGGCATCTTTGCCATCTTCTGCAGCCTGACGAGCCCAAAAAGGAGCAGGGATGAAGCAGAGACAGTTTGCTTTCACTCCAAGTGCTCCACCCTGCAGTGGGAGCTTTGTGAGTCCGAGTCCCAAAAACTCAGCATCCCCTTGGCAGCTCATCACAGAGTGCAGGCAAAACATCAGGAGTGCAAAATTCCCAGTTTGAGTGATGCTTTTTGAAGATGAAGAGAGGAATTACAATTGCTCTGGATGAAATGCTGTGCTGGCCAGAAGGGTAATTTAGAGTCAGAGTTGAGATCAGATGTTTTATCACTGTCTCCTCAACTCTTCTTGACTTTCAACTGCAATTTGATAAATCAGCATAATACCTGGCATGGTAATTGCTGGAGATTTTATTCCTAGTGGGGTTACTTTATTACAACTGCAAGCACATCAGAGAACTTTCTGTTGCTCTGCCATTATTATTGTGGGGACGGAGGTCAAACAAAGCAGGGCTTAGGAGGTGGTGTTGGTGCAGATGAGACTGGTGAGCTCATTTCAGGTGTTTGGGCAGTGGAGTGCCTTCAGCAGAGCTCAGCCTCCCCCTCTGCACCTCCACAGCTCCTGCCCACACCCTGCCTTGCTCTTCTCCCTGTGTTCATGCTCCCATTGTGGCTCTGAGGCACCAAAATCTGGGAACACACAGGAAGCCTCACCCAGAGACAGCAGCAAGGACTGGGAGATGCTGCAGTGCTCTCCCTCCACATGGCTTTTAAGGCCAGCCAGGTGGGGACCTGCAGCTGCCTGAAGTCACTGCCAGCACTCAGTCACAGAGGCAAAATGCAATTCCTCAGCCTGTGATCCCATTAAAATTTTATGATGAATGAAGCCTCTTGCACTGCGAGTCTGTGGGAGAGAGTAACACTTCCACCGCTCTTCAAAGTGTAATTAATGCACATTTCATTGCTTCCCAGATGAATTTTTGGTCACGGGAGGTGGGCATGACTATAAAATGACACTTATTTTAGATGGGATACAGACCAAAGGTCATTTCTTGCGCAAAGCCAAGAGAGCCATGCGTGCCCTGGGCAGTCCATCTCCCTTAGAGCTGCTGCTGTGGAGGGAGGGCGGATGGAAAATGTGGATCCATCTGTCCTACAGGGTTTTCTGGAGTCTGACGTGAATTCACCCTCCTCTCACACCCCCCTGTTCCCTGGTTGAGCATCTCTGTCCACATTGCCATCGGGACACCCTTCAGCCGAGCAGCTGTTCCACAACCAGGTTCCTTCAGCTCCGCAACCCTTCCCATGGCTCCTGACAAAGGGGGAAATTAAAAATGCCACCTGTGAGCAATTAACAAGCTGAAAATCCTGTTGATCTCTGATAAATTCCCGGGCAAAACCAGCAATTCCCCTCTGGATTCCCTCCTGATCACCCACAGCCTGGTCAGAGCTCACTGTGGGCACGTCTGGGGGATGTGGCTCCCTGCAGCCCTGTCTTGGTTTGAACAGACAGGTGTCTGCTAAGGAAGGCAGGAGCCTCCCTTGAAATAGAAAATGCAAACCCCCTCCCTCTGATTGTTATAATTTTGAAATTAAGGGGCTCTCAGGCAAAGGTATGGGAGTAGGAATAACAGCTCTTTACTAAGAAAAAATAGAAGTAAAATACAAATGCAATAATACAAACCAACCCTGCCAGAGCCAGAGCAGGAGCTGAGCCCCTGTGGGTCAGGGTGGTGGCAGCAGTGCCATTCCATGGTGGCTCAGCCCTCCTGCAGGGCCAGCTGTGCTTCTGCTGGAGCAGGGATCCTGCACAAGGCTGGAGTTTTCCTCTGCAGCTCCAGGGCTGCTGGAGATGGGCCTGCTCTGCCTCTGGCAATGCAGGGCAGGAGAAAGCTGCTCCTCTGGCAATGCAGGGGGCAAAGGCTGCTGTGCTGTTCCAGGCTCAGATTGGATCCAGGTAGGAATGCTTGGCTCCTGCCCTGGGCGCAGCATCTCCCCATGGGATGATGGAATTGGATCAGCCATGCAGGGACACTCAGTGGCCATGGACAGCAGAGATCTCCTGCAGGGAGGATTGGCTGTGGCAGAGAGAAAGAAACCTGCCCCATGAACAGCAGAGAACTGCCCCACAGATAGGAATAAAATACACAGCCCCAGCCACATCCTGTATTTCCAACCCAAGCCAACCCCTGATTTAATCCCTCCATCCCTGATTTAATCCTACACTTCAGCCCCATGGGAGCAGCAGGACCATTGGATGCACCCTGCATCTATGGGAGCAAAAGGGAGCAGGGAAGGCTGGCTGGAGAGAGCCACCTGGGCCACCTCAACTACAGCCAACTTCATCCAACATCCCTTGGGGCTCCAAGCAGCAGGAACCTGGGAGATGGATGTCCAGAGCCAGACTGCCTCTCTCCATCCCCTTGGGCACGTGGAACATGTCATCATTTCTGTCTCCTGAGTAGGAACTTGTAACTCCCACAATCCAGAGGAGGCCTGGAAGAAGTCCCAGGGATCTGGGATTTCTCCAGGAGACAGACTGGCTCGGAGGAAGTTAGCAGAGAAACAGGATAAAGGCATTTCAGACCATATTGAACCCCTTTTTTTTTCTCTTTCTGGAGTGCACAGAAACAGGATAAAGGAATTTCAGACCATATTGAACCCTTTTTTTCTCTTTCTGGAGTGCACAGACTGTCAGAACACGAGATACCATCTCCAGAAGCACTGCACTGCAAGGAGATTTATTGGCTTGGAGCACAGTTTATACTAAATATTTTTTCTCCAGCAATTTACACTAAATATTTCAGTAGTTATGCAGGGGAATTTTTATAATTAGAGCTTTATTTGAGTGCTTTAATTGTGGCTGGTCTTTTGAGTAGTCCTACCCTTTAGGAAGCTCATCCTGTCTCCCACTCACCTCAGTGAACGTGGGATACAGAGGGAAAAAGGCCACAGGCACTCCCCCAGTTTTCCTACCAACACTCTAGAAATGTCCCGTGGGGAGGCTCTTCCAGCTTCTAAAATTATCCAAGGAAAAAGGTGGGGTAGGATGGATTTGAAGCCCTTTTCCACCCTCAGATCTCATCTCCTGGAGTTCCTCGTTTCACCTCTCTCACGGATTGTCCCCCTTGCTGATGCCACCCAGGGGGACAAGTCCCAGCTTTCCTCCTGGAGCTGCAGCAGTGCCCACAGGGACTGTCCCCTTCCATGGAAATCAGAGGGAAATAAAAGCCAGCCACAAAAAAACCCTAAATTTTTGAGGGTATTTCTGCCAAAACACCATGGGCACTCAGGGCCTCTCTCAGTACTCAGTAATTCCATTGGGAACACTCACAAAATCTACACCAGATTTGGGCTCCAAACATGAAGAGGAAAAAAGAAGCTAAATGTCTTATTTTGAATAATTGAAAAGCAATCTAAAATTATGTTGCAAAACAAATGCACAGTTCTCATTTTAGAGATTAGAAAAATTTGATTTCTTTGCACACTCTACCCCTAGTAATTCAAACTCTCAATCAAAAGTTTCATGGGTTTATGTTGTTTTTTATTTCCTTTGACCCCTTCAAAACACTGAATTCATTAAAGCAAGAAATGCCCAAGAATTGATTTCTTTTCTTTCCTCTACACTGAAATGTCTCAACACTTCACTTTTTCCCTTTCAAGTTGCCATTTTTACACAGTTTCAGGCATTATTTAGAGCTATAGAGTTGAAAAAACTCAAAAACCTGAGAGAGTACATCTCCTCTTCCCTATAAACATTTGCCATCCATCCCTTTGTATTCTCATTTTTGGCACAGAGGAAAAGAAAGAGAGAAACGAGAGAGAGCAAGGGCAGGATCTGGAGACATGAATAATTTCTTCTTTCTCAAAACCCAAAATGAAAGGAATACAGAATGAGACATAAACTTTAAATTTCTTTCTTTCATCTAGGACTTTCCCATGAAAAGATAATAACGCACCTCCACCGCATCCTTTTCTTCAGCTCCTCTGACACACAAATCCCTGGCAGGAAGGTGGGGGAATATTTGGCTTCCCAGGGGAGTGACCAGAACCTTTTGGGGAGTCTCTGGATCTGCAGAGACAGCAGCACCCTGGAGATCTGGGCTTTGCAGGATGCTCCAGGTAGGGCAGCCATGCAAATAATTCATCGGTGCAGCTCTGTGAGGGTGGAGTGAGCACAAAATGGGTCATTTCTTCCATGCTTGGATGTTCTCCTTGGGGACACTTGGCTGCACTGGAGCGAGCTGTGGAGTGTTTCCTTTTGGAGGTGGAAATAGCCAGATTCTGCTGGATGTCAGAGCAGAAAGATGTGTTCCTGAAGGGTTTAGCACAGAGAATGCTTTGGGTTGGGAGGGACCTTAAAGCTCAGTCCATCCCTTCCCCTGTCCCAGGGTGCTCCAAGCCCTGTCCAGCCTGTCCTGGGACACTCGCAGGGATGGGGCAGCCATCCTGTGCCAGTGAACACCCTCTGAGTAAAGAATTTCCTCCTAACTCCTAACCCTAATCTCCCCCCTTTAGTTTTAAACTCTTCTCCCTTGTCCTGTCCCTGCTGGTGTAAAGAGCTGCTCTCCCTCTCTTCCACAAGCCCTCTTCCAGGCTGCACAATGGTGTCCCCAGAATCTTCTCTACTCTGTGCTCAGCCACTCCAGCTCTCTCAGCCTTTGTAGGACCATTAATAAAAGAAAGTGAGGGTTTTATCAAAGGCCCAGAAAGAACAGCTGATCCTTCATGCTTTTGGAGGGCTTACACCAGCCAGTTTATGTTGTAGCACAATGAGGTGTTGTTTAACTGTTTTTTAGACCACCAGGCAGGTTTATGTCACTGCAGGCCCCCAGACAGGTAATAATTAGCATTGACTCCATGATTCCAGAAGGCTGATCAATTGCTTTATTGTATTGTGTTATATTATACTATATTATACCACTATCTCATTAAGAAACTTACCTCCTTACAGACAGTCCAATACCTACATGGATTCAATTGGTCAATGAATCCAAACACCATCACCATTGGCCAATTCAGAAATCACCCTTTGGTAAACAAATCTCCATAACACATTCCACATGTGCACAACACCAGGTGCAGCAAGTGGAGATAAGAATTGTTTCTCATTCTTTGATCTTCTCACAGCCTTCCCCAGGACAATGCCTGGGAAAGTTGTGTGCCTGTTGCTCTCTGTGGCCAGAGAGCTGCTGCCACAGGTTTATTCACCTGGTCACAGAGTAGGCCAACCCTTGATCAACCCACACTCAACCCACCCAAGCACACTGATGTTTGAGGCTGTCTGGGCTTGGTTTCATGGCAGTTCTAGGTCCTGAAACTGAGCAGTGCTCAGCATCAGCTCATCCCAGCGCTCAGGGCAGGCTATGGCATCGGATGCTGTTTGGCCTCGATGCCCACAGCTGAGTCCTGCAGCTCCCCTTGGCATTTCTGCACAGCACTTGAGGAGAAGCAGTTTGGGGAGCAGGAGTTTGTCAAACTGGCAGCTGGGCTGACAGCTCCCCCTGAATCCTGTGTCGCCAGGAGGGCACTGGTGTGGTGATGGTACCACACCAGGCTTAAAAAGGGCTTAAAGGCATTCCTGGACAGCACCCCATAATCTAGCTGAGAGGAGCAGAGGCTCCTCCTCCCCCACATCCATGCTCAGCACGGCTGCTGGGGTGCATGGGGACTGCAGGATCCAGCCAGGCTGTTCCAAAACAGCATCACCCAGCACTGCTCCTGGAGACAGCCCATGGCCCTGACCCTGCACAGCTGCAGAGAGCTCCAGAGGCACTCCAAGCTCCTTGGGAGCCCCCTTGTCTTATCAGCACCTAAGTGTTTGCCCTGGGATAACCTCCAAGATCCAAATCCCATTAAGAGCTGCCTGTCTGGGAACTGGTTTGACTTTGCCAGGCTCAAGGGAAGAGTTTGGCTGTGAAAACCCAACGGGAGTGAAGGGTTTCCTCGAAGCTGAGCGATACAAAGCTCAGCTGGCAGTTCCTGGAGAGCCACAAGAGCCTTCTGTTCCTGCAGCTTTTCACCATTCCTCCTAATTACGATGTTTCAGGCGTGAAATCTGCTCTGGGGTTTGAAGCAGCAGTGAGTATCATCCACTGCCAGCATGGCACTGAATGCACAGCAGGACAGGGCTGGGGGACATGCGGGACAGGGCTGTCACAGGAGCTTTGGGTAACACAGCCCAGCAGATGTTTTATCCCCACATCCCTTCCTTGCTGGTAGTGGGGCAGGGGTACATTTCCAAACCCCAGCAGTGCTTGTGGAGACACCCAGAGCACCTGGTGTGACCACAGCAGGGTTTGTTGTGTATTTATAGAACCATGTCACACAATCACAGAAGGGTTTGGCTTGGAAGGACCTTAGAGCTCAGCTGATCCCACCCCTGCCATGGGCAGGAACATTCCCAGTATCCCAGGCTGCTCCAAGCACAAGAGTGACCATCCCTGTCTCGTGGCTGTCCAGGTCACAGCGTGTTTGGGGCTGGGAGAGCAGAGCTGTGCTAACCCCATCTGTGCAAAACAGGCTGCGACAGTCTCAGCATGAGGCCTGGGAGGTGCATTTAGCTCTTTTGTTTGGGCCTTGTCTCTGTGAAAACCCTGAGGAGTTTGTGAGGCTGCTGGTAATGCTCTTCCTTCCACACAGGATGGACAGGGAGCAGAGGAACACAGAGACAAAATGCTTTGGCAGGACACATGAAAACTGCCAATGTGCCACCCATGAAGGTGTCCAAGGCCAGGCTGGACAGGGCTTGGAACAACCTGGCCTGGTGCCAGGTGTTCCTGCCCATGGCAGGGGGAGGAATGAGCTGAGCTTTAGTGTTCCTTCCAACCCAAACCAGAGGTGGCCACCAACACCTGGGGGAGAGACAAGACTTTCAGAAACCTGACAAAAAGCTCTTTACTAAAATAAGCGCCGGTGAGAACACAGCGAGGAGCTCCCAGCAGCAGAGCAGCCCCACAGCACGGGTCCCACAGCGAGGCCAGATGACCACAAAGGGCTGGCCACGTTGGGGCTGGCTGCCGGGGCCAGCAGGCCGGGCCGGTTATGCAAGCACAGGACAGAGGTTTCCGGCGGTGTTCGCAGTGCCCGGGCACAGCGTCCGCCTCCCCCCGCAGACCTTTGCACTCTCAGCTCGGCTGCTCAGTTCATTATCTTGCGGTTTGGAACAATACAGGAAGGATGTAGGTGTTTGCAAGAAGAGGAGGAGGGGGAGGAGGGGGAAGGGAGGGAGGAAGGCTCCAGAGCCGCGGCTCCGCCAGCATGGCGTGCTCAGAGCGCTCACCCACACACGCTGTCCCGGGGGTGACATTAATGTGGTGACATTAATGCGGGGCAGAGCAGAGCAGAAAAGGGTCAGGTTCTCACCAGAGCTGAACTGGGCGGGGCAGAGGTGCCCTCCTGGGTCACCCACGGCGATGGGTTATCGGTGATATTCTTGTCCGGGAGGAGTGATGCATCTGACTCCATTGATATCAGAAGGCTCATTAATTACTTTATTCTACTATATTATTCTATGCTGTATTACATTACATCTAAACTGACTCTGCACAAGCACCCAGCTGCACTCCACTGCCCAGAATCTCGGGACTGCCTGCTGACCCACGGTCTGCACACGCTGGGCCCTGACAGGCCAAGGAAACCAAGCACCATCACTCTGGGTGAACAATCTCCACACTGCATTCTACTCTGGCACAACGCAGGAGCAGCAAATGAGATAAGAATGGTTCTGATCATTCTTTTCTCTGCTTCTCTCACTGCTTCTCTCAGGTTCATAGAATGTGAACCCCACAACGGGTGTCCTCATGGCAGCCCGGGTTCCCCTGCTGGAGGAATGAACTGGGAATGCAGCAGACAGGATGAAAGTGAGGATGGCTCTGTGGCTCTAATTAAACAGCTGGGAGCAGGATGAGGTGCAGGCAGCCCCCAGGCCACAAGCCAAGGTCTGTAGGAGGCCCAGCAGTGTGCAGAGAGCTGGGCGAGAGGCTGACAGGAGCTCAGCTCCTGCAGGTCAGCCCCTGTGGAATTGCCATGGAATATTTGATTATAAAGGGATGCATGGACCTGGCTCAGGCAGCCCACATGGGCCCCAGGGAGCTGTGTCTGCCCTGGGCACTCCAGAAGGAGTGAGAGATTCTGAGGAGCAGACAGATGTGAGCACTGCACCTCACCTGGTGACAGGGCACATGGCACGAGCAGCAGCAAAGGGGTGGGAACCAGGAGCATTCTGGTCAAACCCTGTATTTCCCACACACAGGGAAGCTCTGACATTCCTCCTAAAGCAGAATTGTCCTGCTTCCAGCTGGGATGGAGTTAATTTTCCTCTCAGGAGCTGGTCAGTGCTGTGTTTTGGGCTCGGTATGAGAATAATGCTGATAACACGCTGATGTTTTAGTTGTTGCTAAGGAGTGCTTACCCTAAATCAAGGCTTTGCAGTGTCTCATGCTCTGCCAGCAGGCAGGAGAAGCCAGGAGGGAGCATGGCCAGGACAGCTGATCCCAAGTGGCCAGAAGGATATTCCATACCATAGACCATCATGGCCAGTACAGAAACTGGGGAGGGACTGGCCAGGAGGGGCATTCACTGCTGGGGAATGGGCTGGGCATCAGTCAGGGGCTGGTGACTGTAGTGGGCATCACTTCTCTTTCTTGGGGTTTATTCTTGTCTCTGTTTTTGTTATTTCCCTTTTAATTCTTGTTGTTATATTATTATTTTACTTTATTTCAATTATTAAACTCTTTTTATCTCAGCCCCTGGGTGTTTTATTTTTCTGGTTCCCCTCCCCATCCCAGGGGTGTGGGGGAATAAGCAGCAGCTGTGTGGTGCTGAGTTACCAGCTGGGGCTAAACCACAACAAGAATAAAGCCAAATATTTGGGGTTGTACATTTTGTGTACAAGAAGAAACCACACCAGACCAGTGTTGTTTTGAAAACTTCTCTTTGGAAAAGTACTGAATTGCTTTGTGGAAAGATACCCTCATTTTAAAAGTATTTGATGGCATTGGCATTATGTTACTATCATATCTAAAGTTGGGCTTGTAGCAAGACAGCAACAAATGAGCAAAGGAGTAATTTTTTTCCATGGAAACCCTTCTGGACTGCACAGGCCACTGTGGCTGATCCCCAGAGTGCCAGGCACGCCATGCAGGCAGCCCCTGTGCCCCTGCCTGGGAAAGCTGACCCCTGACAGGGTCTCTGATGTCGAGATGACCCCGTGGTGTTAGGTGTTAGAAAGTCTCTTTTTCCCAGCCCTGAGACCAAAGAAGAAGCCGAGATGCGTCGGTTCTGCTTTCCAAGGTTGTTTATTTTCTCTTATCTATAACATTCTTGCTCTGACCTGCTGAGCTCTGGCTGGCAGGTCAGTCCGTGGCACCCTGACCGCCCTTGGGGCGGTGTTAGTTCTTTATACTAAGAACTACGTGTACTTTATTTACAATAATTTTCCAACACAACACCTATCACCTATGTTAGACAGCCTGCCTCTACTCTAAAGCAATCCAAAAGTGCCACCATCACAGCAGAAGATGGAGGACAAGAAAGAAGAAGAAGGAAGACAGGACACACCCATATCCCTCCATCTTGCCTCTTGAACCACCATTCTAAAAACCCCAAAATTCTACTGTTTCACCCTGTGACAAATTAACTATCATTCTACTCAAACTCCTGTGGCTTGTAAATCCTCACACAAAGCTGGTCATTTTTTCCCCTGCCAGGGTCTCGAGCCATCCAGGGCAGTCAGAGGAATGTCCTGGGTTCCAACAGACCCCAGTCTGGTTTTCTGCACGGGGTTTTGCCCCAGCCCTACAGCAGGATCACAGCACCAGAGCAGAGCCATGGGGTACCTGCAGTGCCTGGGGCCAGCCCTGGAAACCAGGGGCAGCTCAGCTCTGCCTCGGCATCCCGAGGCGCCCCTGGCTCTGGGAAGGGAGCTGGCAGCAATCCAGAGTGGGATGTGAAAGGTGTGTGGCTGCTGCAGTGACAGCAAAGCTGTTCTCTTGAGCGGTGCTATCTCATCTATTTTGCAAATACAAATGTGATAGAAATCTGCAAAATAAGGAATATGCATTAACTTCTGAAAAGTTTTGACTACATATCATTATCTGTAATTTCACTGCTTTGATTTGCATATTCATAAAAGAAACATGCAGCTCGAATGTGTCAAAGGCTTTCAGATGAGCACGAACAAAACCAGCAAACCTGCAGGCTCAGTGCTGAAGTAATTGCTAAGACACCTTTGCTTTCCCTGCTGCCAGAGTGATTTTGTGTCCCTGGGCTGGCAAAGCCCTTCCTTGGTCCTGCTGGGGTGAGCTCAGCCCAGGGTGTGAGGAAGAGCTTTGGCTGGGCCTGGGGCTGGTGCCCACGGGAACGCTGCTGGAGAACACACGGGCCACCAGCACCAGCAGAATGGCTCCGAGGCTTTCCAGCCTGGATGCTGCTTGCCTAGAGCAGCTGTGGCTGCCCCTGGATCCCTGGAAGTGTCCAAGGCCAGGCGGGATGGAGCTGGGAGCGCACTGGGACAGTGGAAGGTGTCCCTGCCCATGGTGAGGGTTGGAATGAGCTGAGCTTTAAGGTCCCTCCCAACCCAACCATTCCATGACTCTGCTCTGGCTCTGAGCAGGAGATGCCGGGCGGGTGGGCAGAACCCAGCAGGCTTTGGGCGCTCGGGCTGGCCGTGCCTCTCCCCACCTCTGTCTGTGGGCACCTTCAGGTGTGTTGTGTGTCCCTGATTTTTCAGCCAGGTGACAAAACCAAGCAAACCTGGAGCTGCTGTCTGTGCAGGCGGTGGGGAGGCGGCAGCACCTGTAGCACAGCTGATAACGAGGTGATAAAAAGTGCGGGTGACTCGGCTTTTAACTTCTTTCCACGCTTTCAAGCTGCTGAGTAGGTGAAGCCACTGCAACTGCCGCTGCACCCTGCGCCCTCCGTGCTGCTCTCGGTGTCACAGGGATGAGATCCCAGTGCTTTTGGGGCTCTTGTGGCTCGTATCTGAGTGTTTAAACCTTTATAACACCTGAGCTACACCCTTCCCTTCCTCATCCCCTCCCTTTACAGAGGAAGAACTCCCGGAGGTGGGGTCCCTGGGGAGATGCAGTACCCAGGAGCACCAGGATCCCCCCCAAGCCCTTGTACCCAGCTCCAGCAGCACCCACTGGCTCAGACATTGCCAGGACGCTGGAGCAATGCCAGTTGCTCTCAGAGGAAAACAGGTGTGGCAGCGGGAAAAGGGGAAAATGTTATTTTTCAATTTCCCTCTGACATTTTTCAGTGGGGTTTTTTAACAACAGAGAGCAAAGCAGAGCTGACAAGCTCAAATATACCCTGGTCTTCAATGTTGGTTTGGGTGGAGAGTGTGAAATTTTGCTTGCAAAAATAAAATGTTCTGGTTTTGAAAGCTTAACCCTTCCCCCTCCCAACCAGCCGAGAGTTAACCCTCAGCTTGGGGCTTTGCTTCTGGCACTAAAGCATCTCCTGTCCTAAGGCATCCCAGGTCTGGAGGGAACTGCAGACTCTGGCATCGCCTCGGGGAAGTCCCCCTGTCACCCCCATCCCACTGCAGCCTCCCTGGCCCGGGGATTGTGTCACAGCTGGGGAAGCCAGTCAGCAGCCCAGGAGCAGCTGGTACCCCAAAATCAGCAGCTGGGGCCAAAAAGGTTCCCAGAGGCTGCAGAGCTGAGCCCTGCAAGGGGAAAGGGCTGAGCTGGACCTGCCCCACTCCAGCTGCAAAGGCTGAACCTGATGCCTCAGGTTTTAGCTTTTACATCTTTCAGATCCTTGCTGCTTTAGTGTGCAGGTCTGGGCTTCACATGAGGGGATGGTGAGCTCTGCACAGAGCAGGGAGACAAAACAATTCCTGCTCCAGCTGGGCACCAAGGACAAATGATCCAAATCTCAGCCCAAGAGCACAAACACCGTGGGCTGGAGAGAGAAACACAAGCAGGATGGGAGTGCATGGGCTGGAGCTGGAATGGGACAATGAACTGCAAGGTGCAAATGGAGCAGAACTGATCCGAGGGAGAGACCCCGGGAGCGCTCGTGCATTTTGGGACCATTTTGGTTCATCTTGGGTGCAGCCCTGGCTGGGCTCTTGTGCTGCCCAAGGCGGATCCATGGAGGCCTTTGAATAAATCCCTGCTTTATTCTTTAGCTCTGTCCAGCCTCTGTTCTAGGGCAGCCTTCACAAGGCATCAAACCCATCCCTGAACACAGGCTGCTGCTCCCTCTCTTACAGGGCTCAGCATTCCCTTTTTCCAAGCAGCTGCAAAGTCTCTCCTCTGGCCAGTGGCCACTTACTTCTGTGAAGCAAAAAATAAGCCTTTGGTTTCAAAGAGAAAGCTGAAAATGGAAACGCTGCATGCTCAGAAAGCAAAAGCAAGCACCCAGAACTGAAGAAGTGTGACTGTAAATACAGGCTTTTCCCGTCATTCTCACTATGGGTGTCACGAGTGAGGATTTTTGACATTTATCAGCTCCAGGATACCAAGCTCTACCTAAAACTGCAGGTACCAGGGCCTGGAGGGTCACTGAGCAGTGAGAAACTGGGCCCAGGGATGTGCCCAGTGCAGTGGGGCTGAGCTGGATGCAGTTGGGCTGACCTGGATGCAGTAGGGCATCCCTTGGCTACAAGAAGGGAATTGAGGGGCTGGAGTGTGTCCAGGGAAGGAAATGGAGCATCAGGAGGGGCTAAGGGAGCAGGGAAAGGGGCTCAGCCTGGAGAAAAGGAGGCTCAGGGGGGACCTTGTGGCTCTGCACAGCTCCTGACAGGAGGGGACAGCCAGGGGGGGTTGGGCTCTGCTCCAGGGAACAGGGACAGGAGGAGAGGGAACGGCCTCAGACTGGGCCAGGGAAGGTTTAGACTGGAGATTAGGGAACATTTCTTCATGGAAAGGGTGGTCAGGCAGTGGAACAGCTGCACGGGGCAGTGGTGGAGTCCCCATCCCTGGAGGTGTTCAGAAGATGTGAAGATGTGGCCCTGGGGACGTGGGTTAGTGGTGAACACGGTCCTGCTGGGTCAGTGCTTGGACTGGAGGACCTTGGAGGGCTCTTCCCACCTGGGTGGCTCCATGACTGTGGGATGCAGTGGGCAGGATGGGCCCAGGATGGGTGCACATCCACAGCCCAAGTCTGCCCTCCCTGGCCCATGGTCCTGTTGGACCTCTGTCCTACTCCACAGGGCAGGATCACCTTCCTCAACACCAGCTGCTGCTGTCCCCCTTTTCCCATCTTCTAGCTTGACCTTTTCACCTCCTTTGGCCCTTGGACAATGCCCAGGTTCTCTTATTCAGTCCCAAATTTCCATAAGAAGAACCCTTCACCCACTCCTTCCTTTTCATGTGTCCCTGGGGAGCAGTTCCTCCATGGGATCCCACGGTGACAGGGACACTTCTTGACACCCCTGGTAGTCCAAGAGCACAAATCTGGTGCCACATCCAGCTTCTCCAAGTCTGATCCCTGCATCTATTTTGGCCACTCACCTGTTTCCCTTACAAATAATCACACGTGACATTTTGCAATGAATTGCAAAGAAAAGAATTCAAAAGCTTTTGTTAAAATGAACCATTTCTTTCAAATGAAGGAGTGGTGTTCTCATTGAACTTTTCAGCAGAAAAGGGAGAAAATAAAAAGCACATTCAAGAGCTTTTGAAACCAAGAAAGTTCATATTAAAGCAGCAAACAGACCAGGGACTGGAAAGTGGCATCAGCTGAGCACCAACCTTCCCTCCATGGGCCCATCCCAGGACTCCCAAGGCAAAGGAAAGGATTTGATGTGTAGCTACATCCTGTAAGCCAAGGGCTTGGACAGCCAGTGATCCTCATTCCTGCCTGAAACCAGCATTCCTGGGTGCACTTTCCAACTATTTTTTGCTGGTCTGTGTGTTCTCTGAAGCTGTTTGAGCCTCCAGCACTTCCATCCAGGGCTGCAGTTCACGCAGCAGAAGGAACTGGTCCAGCTGGCAGTGGGAACAATCCAAATTGTCATTTAAAAATAATTTCCAATTTATTCCCTTCTCTCTGCAGCTCAGATGGGAGTTAAATTGATTTTTTTTACACTGCCTTCATTTAATGTACACAGCTCCCTCTCTCTCTCTGCATCACTGGAAGGAACCTATGAAAATCAGTTAAATAAACACATCTGTGCTCAGAACCTGCAAACACGGAGTGGGCGACTCCCAGGGGAAACCAGGGGGGTTGCCAGAGTCCAGGAACAGAGCTCCAGCTGTGGAGGGGCTTGAGGACATCACACCCAGCGCAAGTGATAATCCTAACCCTAATCAGCTCCAGGGATGGGATTCACTCTGGAGAGACCCCACCTGCAGAGCTGCCTCCAGCTCCGGGGTCCCCAGCGTGAGAAGGACAGGGAACAGTTGGAGCAATCCAGAGGAGGCCACAGGGTTGATTAGAGGGATTGCTGTGAAGAAAGGCTGAGGGGATTGAAGTTGGTCAGCTTGGAAAAGAGATCTTGGGGTAACCTAATTGTGGCCTTTCTGTGCCTGAAGGGAGCCTGCAAGAAAGAGGGAGAGAGACTCTTGACACGGGCCTGCAGCGACAGGGCAAGAGGGGATGGCTTCACACGGACAGAAAGTGGGCTCAGCTTGGATGTTAGGAAGAAATTCTTTACTCAGAGGGTGGAGGCCCTGGCACAGGGTGCCCAGAGAAGCTGTGGCTGCCCCTGGATCCCTGGAAGTCGTTGGATGGGGCTTTCGAGTGAACTCAGAGCTCTCTGATGGTCCTCTTGGAAGAGGATAACGCCTGGAACTGCTCCCATTGCCCTGGAGAACCAACCAAAGGTCTCAACCAAAGGTCCCAACCAAAGGTTTCGACCAAAGGTCTCAACCAAAGGTTTCAACCAAAGGCTTATGGACTTTTCTGCTCAGAGAAACATGATGGCACTTTCTCTGTGGGTGCCAGGGAGGGAGGAGGGGAGGAAGGGAGGAAGGGAGGAAGGAAGGTGGGTGCACCACTCCAGGGATGGGGCTGTCCAGACACTGTGCAGCCTCCAGGGGAGTGGGAACAGCAGAAACACCACCCTGAAGTGGAAATCACCCCTGGATTTGAACTCCAGGAGTTGTACAGGCAACAATGGATGTTTAGAGGGAGTTGGGAAGAACACAAACCTCCCTTTTTGGGGCCTGTTTTCTGTACTGACTCTACGTGTTTGTTGGATGAAGACCACGCTCCCGGAGGTATGGACCTAATGGCTCTCAAGGAGCCACCATCTCTTTGCTGATGGCTCATAAAACTCAGCTATTCAACCACCAGGAAAACATGAAGAGAGGCTTCATAAAGGCACATTTCCAATATACAAAAAAATTAATGAATTTGTCCGGTATCCTGCCTGCAAGACACATTAATTTCGATAGACAGCACTCAAGGCTTTAAGAGCCAGTGCTGCAGAGGGTGGACAGAGTGAAAGCAAAGGAGAGTAAACAGAGGAGAGATTTCTAAGTGCCCATGACATTTGTTCAAATACTTTATTTCAATCAGCTTAAAAGGGAAACATAAAGCTGAGCTTGCTCCTAGGAAAGGGAATGAAATTGAAAACCAAGTAATGCACTGAGAGCAATTCAAAGGGAGCCGAGAGGCACCATCTGCTGCAGAGAGGGCACAGGCAGCCCAGCAAGGGCTGGGTTTTGTTCTTCTCATGATATTTTTGTCTCCAAACACCATCTCGCATTGTGTTGTCTGGAGAAGAGAAGCCACTCCAAAAAGCAGTGTCTGAGCACCACTTGGGAGAGTTTCACCTGCACAGACTGGGGATTTCACATTGATTTTGTCAAATCCGTGGGGTGAGGGTCCAGGCCAGACCCTGCTCCTCAGGAGACTGTCCAGGGTTCAAAGCTCGTGTGTGATTCAGTCTAGAAACACCAAGAACCATTAGCAGGAAAAGAAAAAAAGGGGGGGGGGGGGGGGGAAGCAAGAACTGAAATATCATCTCAGAAAAGGTGCGAAATTCCACTTCAGCTCTAAAAATTCCTTTTTTCCAATTCTCCAGCCTCTTCCATGAGCATATTGAGGGGAGGAGCAGTGTGTGATGTCTGATCTGGGTGTACTTTCCTGGGCAAAACCCTCTGGTTCCACTGGGAAGCAAGATTTGGTGTAAAGCTGCTCTGATTCCAATCCCAATCCCACAGTATCCCCTCTCCAATTCCCATCACAGCCCCACCATGTCAAGGCAGGGCTCTGCCTCCTGGGCATCAAACCACAGCTCCAAGGGGGATAATGAGGTGGAAAAGTGGATTTTGGGGCAAAGTGATACCTGTGGCTCAGTTTCCAAGGAAAATTGTGATTTTTTTGTTGTTCTTGTTGTTGTTGTTGTTGTTTGAAAAACAGAAACCAGTCAAGCTGATGAAGAGGGAAGGCTGGTTGTGACCATCTTCTACAGTAGCATGTGGGGTAAAAAGTGTATTTGTTCAGCAATGTAATTTACTTTTAGTAACAGAAAAGAAAGGTGAGGCTATTGATTTATCATTATTTTCTATTTGTTTGCTCCTTTTTTACATTCATTTCGCTCCCTGGGTTTCCTTTATCTGAAAGCTGTCTGTGGCAGGACCCAATACATTCAGCATTTCTATAAATATGTAAATATAAGATTTGTATGTGTAAACACACCCGCATAAATCAAATGGTAATGATGTGTGTATCTATATTTGTGTACATATAAAAGCTAAATTATCTCCAATTTATCCAATGCCCTTTCTATCTCCTATGTGCTTCCTATGTATATACAGTCTTCATATTAATACGAAAACAGCACCTATGAGGAATACAGATAAAAGACTAAAGAGCCTTCCTGGTGGATAAGTCACTCCTAATTCCTTAATTTCTCCCTGCTTGTTCCCCAGAGCAAGCAGTGGAAGATACATAAATAAGTCTGCACATGTTTATTTAACCTCCTTGTTCAGCCACTTTTCATGGGGTTTGTATCTGAGGTACCTGCACTGCTGCCAGGAGGAGTCTGTGGTTATCCCAGGAGCTGGTGCTTTGGTCCTGATCCAGAGCAAACCTTGGAATCAGGAGCAGGAAAATAAGGATGCACCAGGCAAGGTGAAGACTGAGAGGAATTAAAACATAGAGCAAACCTTGGAATTATGAGCAGGGAAATCAGGTTGCCTCAGACAAGGGAAAGGCTAAGAGGAATTTAAACATCCCAGGGAGGTCTTCAGCTGAGTGGTCCTTGAGATGAATTTTCCTTGAGCTGAATTTTTTCACCTTCCCCCCTGCACAGAGTTAATGCTCAGCCTTCTCTGGCTGCAAGGGAAGTAAAGCAGAGGAGAAAATTCCCCCTCCTTGTTAAAAATTGGGAGATTCCAGCAGTGCACTGAGATCCAGATTTTCTCCCAAAGGGAGTCTTGGGGTCACCACTGCTCTTGGGGTCTCTGCTGCCCCCTCCACCCTCTGCCCACCTCCCGGGAAGTTTTCACTGGAGCGAGGAGGAAAGCTCCTCCCGTAAAGGGTAGCCCAGGGTCTGTGGTGTTTTGTGAGTGTCAGCAAACATTCAAAGGGCCAAAAGCTCCTTCTGGAAATGGGCACAAGAACCCGGAAAACCAGAGAGGTCAGCTCAGATAGTGCCTGAGCATCTTGAGCCTAAAAACTGCAGCTCATTCTGGCTCTTTTCAGGATTTAGCAGTGCCCCAGCCAGGCGGAAGCTCTGGATTTATCTGAGAATCATCCCAGAATGGTTTGTGTTGGAAGAGACCTTAAAAATCATCTCATTCCACCCCTGCCATGGGCAGGGACACCTTCCACTGTCCCAGGCTGCTCCAAGCCCCTTCCAGCCTGGCCTTGGGCACTACCAGGGATCCAGGGGCAGCCCCAGCTGCTCTGGGCACCCTGTGCCAGGGTTCTTCCACACACTGGTAGAACACAGTGAGGAACAGTGGTTCTCACAGTGAGGAATTCCATCCCAATAGCCGACATAACCCTGCCCTCTGGCAGTGAGAAGCCATTCCCTGTGTCCTGTCCCTCCATCCCTTGTCCCCAGTCCCTCTCCAGCTCTCCTGGAGCCCCTTTAGGCTCTGGAAGGGCTCTGAGCTCTCTCTGGAGCCTCCTTTCCTCCAGGCTTTCCCAGCCACAGCTGCTGTTCACCTCCAGGCCCGTCTGTCCCGGGCATCCACAGCGAGACCCCACCACCCTCAACCTCTCCTCAGCTGGAGGCAGGATCCAAAACTGGGGCTCGGATGAGACAATTTCCTGCAAGCAGAGCAGCAGCAGCAGAGCAGCAGCAGCAGCACAGCAGCAGCAGCACAGCAGCAGCAGAGCAGCAGAGCAGCAGAGCAGCAGAGCAGCAGCACAGCAGCAGCAGCAGCAGCAGCACAGCAGCAGCAGCAGCAGCAGCAGCAGAACAGCAGCAGCAGCAGCAGCACCAGAGCAGCAGCAGCAGCAGAGCAGCAGCAGAGCAGCAGCAGCAGCAGCAGCAGCAGAGCAGCAGCAGCAGCAGCAGCACCAGAGCAGCAGCAGCAGCAGCAGCACCAGAGCAGCAGCAGCAGAGCAGCAGCAGCAGCAGCAGCAGAGCAGCACCAGAGCAGCAGCAGCAGAGCAGCAGCAGCAGCAGAGCAGCAGCAGCAGAGCAGCAGCAGCAGCACCAGAGCAGCAGCAGAGCAGCAGCAGCAGCAGAGCAGCAGCAGCAGAGCAGCAGCAGCAGCAGCAGCAGAGCAGCAGCAGCAGCAGCAGCACCAGAGCAGCAGCAGCAGAGCAGCAGCAGCAGCAGAGCAGCAGCAGCAGCAGAGCAGCAGCAGCAGAGCAGCAGCAGCAGCAGCAGCAGCAGAGCAGCAGCAGCAGCAGATCCCGCGGGATGCAGGGATGGAGCTGCCGCACGCCACGAGCTCCCCCTGCAGCGCCCAGGGCACAGCAGCTGCGGGACCAAAACCACCAACCTCAACCAAAATCCCCGTTTGGAGCCCAAAAACTGCCCCTGGCCATTGACACGGCGCCAAGCCGGAGCACGGGCGCCCCCCGGGCTGGAAGGAGATGCTCGAAGCGTCTCCAATCCCTCTCTATCCCATCTGCCCGTTTTTAGCAGTACCTAAAGGAACAGCAGCCAGAGCTGCGAGCTCTGCTGAGGGGGTCCCCCAGTGAGGGTGACAGGGACAGACGAAGCCTCCACATCCCCCTGCTGCCACCGGCCTCCAGCTCCCACCTTCCTGCTCTGGCCAAGCTGCAGGAATATTTGTGTAAACTGTGCTTATTTTGCACTCTGTGTCCATAGATCTAATGGAAGGGGGAAAAACCACTGATATTTTGGGATGCCATTTTCAGAAGCAGACGTTTCCAAAATTTCCAGAGCCCTGGGATCATTTTTGCTAGAGAGCTGCACTCTGGCCCTTTGCTGCTGGCCTTGGATGCAATTAGATTTGCTCTCTAATGGAGAAGGGAGCTATTTATGTATTTATATATTTATAGCTCTGCTGGGCTGTGCTGGGCATTAACATCATCCTGGAGCCAAGAACCTCAATTCCTGCTTTAGGCTAAAATGGCATGGATATCAGAGCCACCCCACACCAAAGGGCAGGCTGATGAGGTTGGAAATCATGTCCAGAGGAAATCCCCCTTGGCTGCAGCATGTGGAGGTGGGGCTCAAGCCCAGGTTGTAGGGCGGGGATTCCTCATCTCCCTGGTCCCGGTGTTTTGGTGGGAATGTGAGCAAAGCCACACACGCA